>NW_009737730.1:0-287 GCF_000703405.1 Apaloderma vittatum | reverse complement strand
AGGAAATCCTGGTGCTGTAACTGTACAATCCCTTTTCCCTCCTAGGCACAAATGCCTAACCAGGGAGGTGATGTGGCTGCACAGGATTCCTCTCGCACTCTGCTACTAAAAGCAGAGCAGCACAGTCAAGGCCTCAGGAGAAATAAAACCTCATGAGGTTTTAAGGTGACTTGTGGGCTGTTGTGCCGACCAGATCCCGTAAGCTCAGCTGGGTCAATGGCAAGCACTGGAGCTGTAAGCTCATCCCAGCAAAGTGCACAGAATCATGGAATTGTCAGGGTTGGAAG
>NW_009737729.1:0-1285 GCF_000703405.1 Apaloderma vittatum | reverse complement strand
AGACGGCACGCCCGCACGAGGTTCCTACTGTTTTAATCACGATATGGGTCGTGACCGAAGTAATCGTAAAATGTTCTCAAGCGCCCAAGTAAAACTTGGTTCCCTGCTTTGTAAAGTAATTGCGATAGGAAAAAAATACACACGTTGCATACATATTTTTATAATAAGCTTTTTCACATAGTAAAAAAGGCACAGTAAAAAGTAACAAAGTAAAAATATGCCAGGAAGAACATGAATATGACAAAACCCACATTTGATGCTGATTTGTAAGGAACAGTTCTATTTTTCCAGTAAATATACCTGCAGAATGAAAACAAAAGCTTCCTGCCAGCTGGAATAA
This sequence comes from Apaloderma vittatum, assembly GCF_000703405.1. Lineage (NCBI taxonomy): Eukaryota > Metazoa > Chordata > Aves > Trogoniformes > Trogonidae > Apaloderma > Apaloderma vittatum. The sequence goes on along the minus strand of NW_009737729.1, from coordinate 945 downwards.
ACAAACGCTGGTGCGGGATATGAAGGCAGCCTTAAGTTTTGCCATTAAAGAAAACAATGGAAGCAGTCACAGAATGCCTGAAGAATCAGCACATCGTTTGAAAATGCTCTTGAACGTTTCCACACCACAAAATGACAGAAGGTAATAACTATAATAACAAATATAATGACATTAAAAAGAAGAAGGTGGCAGCGGCTTTGAATCCCCACCCTGTATTCCAACAATGCAATGCTGGGGCCATACCCACTTATCATAAAAGTAGGAGCAACCCAAGTGGTCCATCGCGAGACCTCCCCAAAGCCACCTCCATCCAGCAGCCATGCTGACCTCCGGCTTCCCTGCTGCCTGGCTGTCTTTCTCCTCCCCTCGGCTGGCTGTCACCTGCATCCTTCTGCTTTTCTCTTCATGCTACGTAACATCTCCCTCCCACACCTCAGGTGCGGGTCGTCTCTCTTGCCCGTCCAAACCTGGGAAAAAAGAGATTTTATAAAGAGCATTTCAGAGCTTTATAAAACTGATAGCCTGAAAGTGACCTTCCTGTGGTGAGGAGCCCAAAGGGTTACCGCGAGAAAACATCATCATAGTCATCATAGGATGAAAAAAGTTGGAAAAGACCTTAAAGATCATCTAGTTCCAACTCCCCTGCCATGGGCAGGGACACCTCTGCTAGACCAGGCTGCTCAGAGCCCCATTCACAGCTTCTCTAGGCAACACGTTCCGGTGTCTCACCACCCCTCACAACCTTCCTAACGCCCAACCTACTTGAGGGCCCTTACAAGCACATTTCTCTCCACATTTAATTTCTCTCTGCGACGAGTTAAACCCATTATGACATTTTTTTTTTTGGAGAGAAACTCTCCTGTTTTTGAAGAAGAATGTGGCATTCTCATGAAAGCCTTAAAAACAACCCGTGCAAGCGAAAAACAACTTCCGCCCCACACCTGC
>NW_009737728.1:595-7687 GCF_000703405.1 Apaloderma vittatum | reverse complement strand
AGAAAGAGAGTGCTGTTAGAACGTACTTGTGGAGAATGCAAAATAACTTTAGTCTCAAGGTAAAATGACAAATAATTGTAATGATGTGCCCTATTTAAGTCCCGTTTATTTAAAAATAATTTTTAAAAGGGCTGTGTATTGAGTAACTGCTTTACTTCCTTTTTCGTCAGAGCACGCTGGAATTTTCCCTCTCCGTGCGGAACACAGTAATGACAGATCAGGAGTATGTTCTGTGCAGGTGGCGGAAGCGTTTGTGGCCGGCAAAGGTAAAGCAAGGGAGGAAAAAATTGTGGCTATAACTTAAAAATTGGTGAAATGGAGCAGTGAGTAAGTAAGAGCTCCAAGAAAGCACGTGTATAACTTGGCAAGAGCGCTCAGCGGCAGAGATCCTAATACTGCACACGAGTGCATGGGATGTCGGTCTGTGCTGCTCTAAAAATGTTTTGATTTCAGGTCTGTCCTGTAATCTACCAGACTCGTGTTTGTGTTTTTTTTTCTTTAATGCAGGTTTTGTGCAGAACTGGAGCTGCTGGGAAAACATCTGTTGCAAATCGGGAGGAGAATTACTTTAAAGTCGAAATACTTGGCTTGAAAGAACAGTTAAGTAGAGTCACATTTGCACTCCCAGGCGCTGACTAGGCAGCCCCTTTATCTGAAGATACCTGTGAAATGGGGTCATTGATTTGCAGAAGGATTAGGTGACTCAAAAACTGCCTTTTCAGAGTTGCCCACATACATCCACAAAGCATTCTTCATGTGTTTGGGTGAGGTTTTTTCCCCTTAATTCCTGTTACCAAGTACAATGTCCGGGAGAAAAAAATACTGCAAGCTTGTTGCCAGTTGAAAGCGGTGTCGAGCTGGCCGTGACGTTCAGGCAGCTTTGTTGTGTTTTCAGGGTTCGTGTGAAGGGTGCAGACGCTCTACTGCTGAAGGAGGAACATATAGAAAACATCGCCTCGAACTTGGGTGAGGAGATGCTGCCTTGTCTGAGTGGAAAACATGCGCAAAACCTTTTATTTTTCATATACAAAGGAAGCTTATTGCATTTTTTGCGTATTTTGTTTAATCAGATCAAAGGACTGACTCGACTAAGGCTGTGGAAGAACTGAAATATCGCCATTCTCTTAAAATTGCCCTGGATATTTTGACTCAGAATGTCTCAGGCAGACAAGTACCACCGTCAGAAAAAGGACCAAATACTCGGCTGTCCCAGCACAACAGTCATTATTTTTCAGAGCCTAGGACTTCCAGGAAGAAAAGAAGTCAAAAAACCAACCCCAGCCTGAAGACTGATACAAAAAAACAGAGTGAGAAAGGTTCCCTCGTTTTGGAGAGTGCTAAAATGCATGAAAGTGGAACAAGCCCTTCCAGCTGTAGGACTGAGGGCTTGTCAGAAACATTGAACTCAGAGAGTCAAAACTGCGAAATACCGGAATCAAAATCACTCCCAAGGCAGAAAAAAGACAAGCCCAGATTGTTTACCAAGTCCCAACTGGGAAATAAAGTCTCCTGTAAGCCCAAGGAGGAAAGAAGTAAGCAAGGAAGGAAAATATGGGGAGGTGCAGGATCACCTGAACCACGTCAGAGTGAGCTCCTTGAAGGTCGGGCGCAGCCCCCGGCCGAGGAGGGGTCTCCTCCCTCCGGCCCTGTCAGGAAGGTGAGAGGCAGAAGCCAGCCTAGAAGGATATTGTTCAACTCCTCTTACAAGAGTTCCTCAGACGACTTGGAGAAAAGCATCAGCAGTGAGGGCGAGAGCCTAGTGAAGCAGTTAGGTGGAAGGAAAAAGCCGTCGCGTTTCAAACGGGTTAACGGAGAGCAAGAGCGCGGCGCAGGTGCATCCCCAGGCAGCAAAAGGAAACGTGGGAGCTGCCCTGAGCCTTCACCTGTGCCTTCGAGCTCCAGTCACCTCCCCTCTCGGCCCAAGGAGGAGGAAAATGCAAATACTTGCTTCGCGAACAAAGTAAAGCAGTTTCAGCTGCCTGACTTTGAGGAAGATGAAGGTGGGCAGATCGCTTGGGGAAGGGAAAGCTTCCTCCCGTTCGGTTGTGAAGCTCATCTTGAATGTTGCTTTGCTCTTGTGAATGAGGCTCTTAAATTGCTGATTTTAAGTTTGGGAGAAGCACAAAACACAGCTGCTTTGACACTGGCTAAAAACTAGTGTGGTGGCTGGGTTAGGCTGTCCGGAGTTGTTCAAGGTTTGGGGTTGAAAACCTGAACTCTCAGTAGTTCTTACTCTTTCCTAGAGGAGTTGCTAATTCCACAGGTAAGTTGGGTTTGAGGTTTGGGGTTTTTTTTCTTTGCTGCTGCCTTGGTATAGAGATGAAATGATGTGAGGAAACAGGCCAGTCCAGAGTCCTGAAAGCAGCCTGTTCTTGTTCCTTTCTTTTTTTTTTTTAAATTCAGATTATCAGACCTTTACCTAGGGCAGGGAGTTGAGAGTGTGTGTGATGTGACAGACGCTGCCGGGGGGTGGCTCACAGGGTTGAGCATTTCACCTGCTCTGGAGCTGATGCTTTTTTAATCACTGCTCTGCACTTGCTGCTGTTGGCAGGGCTGGAATCTCCCGACCTCTCTTCAAAGTCAGTTTTCACAGACAGTCTATCCCGCCTCTCAGCTCTGGTAGATGAAGAGGAAGAGGATGAAGAACTTCCTAGTGTTTTATCGCATCAAGGTGAGACATCGGTAATATTTCTTCCCCCAGGGTTGCTGCACGCTTTTAGGGTCTGTGAGTTTGCTGACAAGCCTTGGTGACAAAACCTGACCTTTCTAGAAAGCGAATCCAGCTGTGGTCAAGCTCAGAGTAAAATGCATTTCTTGGATGCCCCAGAAAGGTTTTACTTTCTTTTTCATCACAGAACCACAATCAATCGAAGAAGGGATTTTGGTCTGGTGCAAGCTGCGAAGGTATCCTTACTGGCCAGCAGTGGTAAGAAGAGCTCGCTGCCTTCTGGGAGGGGTGTTTGGTTGGATACAAAGCAGTTTTTGCTCTTCTTGTCTTGTGTAGAGTGGGAAATGTTAAAGATCTCCCAGCAGAAGCATTCCAAAGATAACGGAAGTGTGGCAAAAGCATGTAAAAAAGAAATGTGTGTAATTCATGTGTGTTTGTGTTAGAGCTGAGGGCTCCAACCGAGCCTTTATTTCTTGTGTCAGGAATTGGGGTGGTCGTACCCAGCGAAGAGAAGAGAAGAGAAGAGGGTGGGTCCTTGTGCACTAACAGAAACCCTCCCTTGGGGTACCCTGCTGCTCTTGCCACTTTAAACTCTTTGTATTTTTAACTTCCTTTAAGCGTGGGGTGTGCTGTTACAGTACCAGTGGAAAATTCATGAGGGCGTTGGGGTTTTAGGATGCTAATGAGGCTTTGTCCTTTCAACAGGTGAAAAATGTGAGGAGGAAACAGAGAAAGGCGTGTGTGCTGCTAATAGAGGAGAGCATGAATGAGAAGAAAAAAGGGTGAGTGTTGTGGGCTCTGGTCAGGTTCTGACTTTCAGGTTCGTTTCAGCAGTGTCCCGTGGTCTTTTCCGGGTAATCCTCCTCGGCAGGAGGGTTTGCAGGTGCAGGATTCCGGCTTTCTCTGCTGTGTGAGCGGTGAAAAAAGGGCGGGAGGTCAAGTGAGTGTTTTGTGCATGAGGTGCCCATGAACTTCTTGGAAGTACACACCTGCCTTTAGTTTGTTTATTTAAAATAAAACAAAAAAACCAACAAACTTCTCGTTTCTTAAATGGTTCTGTGGTTTTAGCTTGTTATGAAAACCAAAACCAGCAAAACCTGAATTCCTTATGAAATCTGTCAGGGAGGGGTACAATCGTGGTGAACAGAGGCGCAGCTGACCCGCCTCTCCTCCCTGACTGTGTTTCTTTGTTTCATCAAGTTTCTCGGTGCCGCTCAGGAGCCTGAAACACTTTGACTGTGAAGAGAAGCCAGATCTCATAGTAAGTCCGAGGGGTAACATGTAACCGCGAGTGTATCCGCGTGGAAATAACTCCCGTACACAATGTATAAGTGGCCCTGGGATGTGTGGGGGCAGCTGCTGGGCTGTGACTGGTTGTGGTTCTCTGGCAAAGTGGTGGCAGAAGTTGAATTTTGGGAGAAAGCGGAAAAGTGCGAGTGAACTTGGATGCGTTTCCGTTACCGGGATGGCGTCCTGGGCTTAAAAGCTTCACAGGGCGGCTCGTTTTAGGACTGCAAGTGGCTCTTGTTTTGTAGGAGCAAGCCAAAGAAGGTTATCGCCACGAAATCGAGTGGTGTATTCGACTGATTTCCGACTATCGGATTAGACTAGGTGAGCAGGTGAACTGGGTGATGTCACCCGTTCTGACCTAAATCAGAAAAAAGACCAGGCCAAAGCTGGCAGCTCTGTTTTGTGAGCTTAACGGGTAAATAACCCTGTTCTGGGCTTTTTAGGTTGTCATTCGTTTACGGGATCCTTCCTGGAATATTTTGCTGCTGATATCAGTAAGTGAATTTGTCATCTTTTTGTATTTTTCTCCCTGGGAGGGGCTGCTGTTAAATTACTGCTCACCGTTCATCGCACCGTTAAAGTTTTTCAGTTCCACAGCAGAAATTAAATCAATATTGGGTGTTAAAGCCAATCAGGTGACTGGTTCCTGGATGGTGTAGAGAGCTCACTTCAGAGCTCCTGTCAGAGCCTCAACTCCCTGCTCTTTTTTTTTTTTTAAGGCAAAATTAAGAGAACACCACCAGCAAATTCTTATCCTCTTTGGTAGGGGAGGAAGAAGAACTTCTCTCCTAGCAAGAAAATCCATTATTTTATATTTATATGTAAGCAGGTATGCAAGAAAGCCTCGATAGTTTGTGTATTTATGTAGAAACGATTGTGGCTTTTGTTTCAGGCTACCCAGTTCGAAAGGAAGGCTTTATAAAAATGACCTTTCCAAACGAGGCGGAGGAAGATGTCGAAGAGAGTCCGTCAGAAACTTCACCTCAGAAGCCCTCCAAGAAACTTCTTCCTGACAGAACAAGAGCCGCCAGAGATAAAGCAAATAAAAAGATAGTGGAGTTTATAGTCAAGACTAAGGGGGCCGAGGAGCATCTTTTGGCCATTTTGAAAAGCAGAAAGCAATCCCGGTGGCTGAAGGAATTCCTGAAGCAGAGTCAGTACGTGACCTGCGTCGAAACCTACTTAGAGGACGAAGAGCAACTTGACCTTGTAGTGAACTACCTGAAGGAAGTCTATTATGGAACAGATGCTAAAAGCAGGTCTCAAATAAACAGAGACGGAATCAAATTTATTTCGGAAGTCCTCTTGCCGGAAGTAAGTAAGCGTGGAACGTGTGAGCCAAAGCTTAAAGTAGGTGAATGACGCTGAGGGGGTGGTTGCAGTCAGGGGAAGCAGGGATGTTCACGCCCGGTCACCACCCAGCTCGGGGCACAGGCCCTGCAGCTCAGGGGCCCTGAAACCACTTGGTTTCTGCGTGTGTCTCGGGCAAAAAAATATAAAAATCTGTGCAGGAGGCTCTTGAGCCGCTTTCACAGGCTGGTCATCGGAGAAAACTACTGCAGCCCCCGAGTTAATTGCTGGGCGCCTCCTGCGGGGTACCCGTGGGCTCCGGGGTTGGGTGGGAATGACGTGTGACCCGCTGGGACTCTGAATGCAGATTTTTATTTTTTTTTTAAGCTGTTAGCACAGAGCAGAGAAGGCTTAGGTGGTGTCGTGCTTTTAATGGCAGACCCCAAGCTTTGGAGTTTGGTTGGTTGTTTGATTTTTTTAATTTGACCAGTTATCTCTGGGTTTTCTTGGCTACTTACCGTGGGGTGGGTGCTGGGGCGTTTGTGTTTTGCGCTTGCAGATACTTCCTGGAAGAACATTAGTAACCTCTGCAGAAACAAAGTATTACTATAAAGAATATTTTAACAGGGTTATAAAAATATGTTTCTGAGAATGATAAAGGATCAGTTTGTATTATTTATTTAAGAGCTTCAGGTACACAACAAGCAGCTTCATCCAAGCTTCTGAAGTGATTGAGGGGCCTCGCTCTACTCTAAACCTGTGCCCGTCTGCTGAGACAGCTTCAAATCACTCGTAATTTCACTTCTGTGACACGAGTCTGATTGAGCTAAATGCTTTTATAGGCCATCATTTATGCGATTTCTGCTGTGGATGACATAGATTACAAGAAGGCAGAGGAGAAGTACATAAAAGGACCCACCGTGAGCAAAAGGTATCTTTATTTTTAGCGTTCTCTGAATTTTTCTTACTAGTTTGCTGTTGTCTAAGGACAAGTCTGTGGCAGGAGAGTTCAGCAGCCTCCTCCTGCCCCGCAGCCTTTCTCATGGTCTGAGTAACAAAATGATTAAACGTGGGAAACATTCTTGCTGGGTTACTGTAACTCTGCAAACTGTTAAATGCCTTGGGAATCTTTTTTCACTGCAGAACTTCAATGTTTCTCTTTGCAGGGAGAGAGAAATATTCGACGAGGAAATTCTGGCGAGAGCCAAGCGGAAGATCCAACTGGCATCCGCAGACAGCGCCTGAGCGGCGCTTCCAACCTTCCCGGGGTTACAGTGGCAGCAAGTGTATATACCGAAGTGGTTATGTGTATAAAATGTGTAATTCTTATTTTTTAAAGCCCGTGTGGTGGATCTCCAAAGCTTGTCGCTGTGACGCCGTTCAGTCCTTGCTGTTGTGCCGGAGCTGCTGCTGCCTCCCTCGGCCCCCTCCCTCCCTTCGGGACACGGGACCGGCCAAGGCTGCGAGTGTTTTGCAGAACTTCTTGCTATAACACTAAGTTTTATATGGATTCTTCTGGCCAAATATCTGATGAAGGAAGGGCTACTGTCCTTGGAGAAAATAAAAGCCGCAAAAAACGCAGCACAATCGCGTAGCCACGCGTTGCCTGATGAACACCCGCGGCTTTCCTGTCCAGGGGTTGGCTCTTCTTGCTTTACGTGTCGCTCAAAGTGTGGGAAATAAAAATGGTTCCTGGCAATGCAACCTGAATAGCGCAGCTTTGTTTTTGTTGAGAGCCCGCTGCTTCCCTTGGAGCTGCATTGGCTCACGTGCAGTTGCTTTGGAACGTGGAGTCTTGCAGCCTGTGTGCTGCTGCAGGCGCCCTGCGTTGTGGCGAGGCGGAG
>NW_009737728.1:0-564 GCF_000703405.1 Apaloderma vittatum | reverse complement strand
GCCGGAGCCCAGCCTCTCCTGGGGCTTCCCCTCCTCTGAAATGTAATCCTGGGTCCATTCCCCATCAAAACTCCTCACCTACTCTTTGTTTCATCCAGCCTGGGCAGGTTCTCCGTCTAGAAGCCAAATGCTGTTCTGCCCAAGGATGACTGAGGCTGTGCCTGCCCTTGGAGTGCTCAGATGTGGTTTTTAAAGACGTGAACGTCTTAAATTTAGGAGCCAGGTGTTAAAGGTTATTTAGAGGGCTCTGCCCACCTGTTCTCACACTGAATCCACAGCTACTGGGAAGAAAATTCACCAGGATCGTTCATTCTTGAGACCAGATTCCTTTTTGTGATGCACAAAATCAGGTGGCCTTCAAGCAATTGATGACAAAGTGAATCGTTTTGTTTAAGCTGTGGCGGACGCTTCCACCTCGACATCACATCAGACGAAGGTTGTGTGTGTGGAATAAAACCATGGTGCCGCTGTCGAATGAGGCGGTAAACTTGCTGTTTTCGGTTCTTGTGCTTTATTTCAAACAGGGATTTGCTCACACGGTCTGTGCAGCAGCTGCACCTTTCC
>NW_009737727.1:0-1074 GCF_000703405.1 Apaloderma vittatum | reverse complement strand
ATTCTGTGATTCTTTCCAGCTTTCTTTACTACTCAAGTAAATGGCAAAAAATAGCCAGAACACACACAATGTATCAGCAGTTAAACCTCTCAACAACACACTGGAAGTATCAATGACTGTCTGAGAGCAAATAACAGCATTTCCTTCTAAATGCTGGCTCTGCATGAGTATATATGCACACAAATCTCTAATAAAATCAAGTTACTGCAAACACTCATATAATTAACATTATGTCATCAGACCTCAGTAAGACCAGTGAGTAGCTAAAATCTAGAATTCAACTCAAACACAAGTGTAAGCTTAGCAATTTGTCTAAGAAGTGGGGAAATGGAATTCTTGTCACACCACTAAATTGTTACAGAACCTGAAGCAAATTATTTAAGCTCTCTTTACTTTGCTTTCCATATCTGTAGAACTGAGCTATACTTCTTTGTGGAAAGAATATTTTTAAAATATGAAAAATATGTATGTGCAGACTAAGTATGTTTGTATGCAGCAGTTCAAGTGCTATTATACTCACATGTACAGTGCACTGGATCCAATAACAGAAGCAGCTAGAAAAGTTGAAACCACACCAGATCCAGATCCTATTTCAAGGCAGATTTCAATGCTGAAGAGAGAAAACTTTGTTTGTAACATAAGAGAACACCTTCAACAGACACAGAATCAGTCAAGAAAGTGGTGTGAAGCCTACCGCCTTTCTCCCAACTGTGATGAAACACTTGCTGATCCTACAGCCCTAAAAGCCCACTTATGTTGCCTGGTTCATAAGGGCTGCCCAGCCTGCTGGTACCCATACCAACAGCTTTTGGCTATCACAAGCCACTCTGGGAAACAGGTGCCTTTCCCCCATGCCTAATGTGAAAGTTTCCATTACCTACACAATTGCAACAGCACAGGCTACATTTTTACTGCAGTTATGACACCTTTGTCCAGAGCTGGCTCCAACTCTTGCTTCAACAAACAGCAACAGCAGGCAATTTCAAAATAATCACTCTAAGAAAAACTCCTTGGGCGATTTCTGGAGTGCTTATAGTTCTGTTTGCAGCTCTAGAGACGACAGCCACCGACACC
>NW_009737726.1:0-10832 GCF_000703405.1 Apaloderma vittatum | reverse complement strand
GGCTCTTCGTTTTCTCTGGCGTGTGCAGATTCCTGCAGCCTTTGCTGCCGTCTTGGCCATGGTCTGAGTTACGCGACCCCTTGATGCTTGTGTGTGGCCTCCTGCAGATCCATCCCACTCTCGGCATCCCAGCTTTATCAGTTTTGGTGGCTTCAACACCACTACCAGTCTCTAGAACTTACCATTTCTTGCAGATTTTCACACACTGCCTCTCAGCACACCCTTTCCCTCTTTGGCCTCCTGTGCTCTGGTAGCAGTTTCCCTGTCTGCAGTAGCAGCAGAAGCAATTCATGTAAAATCAGGCCACTGGGGACCTAGAGAGAGAATGGTCACCTCCAGCAGGCAGATGGGGCAGACGGTTATCTTCCACCGTTGTAACAACTGGGTTTGTGCAGACACATCTGTAAAGGTCTGTCTGGGGCAGCAGTGAGACCCTTAGGCTGGGGGGAGGCAACTGAGTATGTTTAGGTTTCCTTTCAGATGGGGAAATTGCAGTACAGGCTAAAGATATAGAGCAAGTCTGTGGTGGACTCTTCAGGTCTTGTCTCCTGTTTTCGTGAGCCAGCTGCTAAAAATGCATGTTTGCATTCTTGCAAAGTGACCCTCCACTTCTTGGCTATTCATTTTTTCTGAGTCCCTGTGGGTGGGATACAGCAATTTGAGAGTGTCTTGGCAGCGTCTCACTGGTTATAGGATATATTCAGGCTCAGGCCATACATCTCCAGCAGGCAGCAGTAGCCTGTAGGCAGATGTCTGCTGTGCTGTTTGAAGACATTCTTAACTAGTTGTTGGTGATAAAATCCTCAGCTGGTATTGATGTTTTTCCAAGGCCTTACCCCATCAAAATGCCACCTGGAAGTTTGCTGCCTTTTGAAACCATGTGAAACCTTCCTGAGCTTGTTGTGTTGCTGCAGCAGGAGTTGATTGTAGGTCATGTCAGTAATAACAAACTAATCTTTAACCTTCTCAGGGGGAATCTGGTGAAAGCTGAGTGGAAGCCAGGACAGGGCATCGCAGAGCTGCAGTCGCCTGCGGTGAGTCTGCTGCACAGTGTACTCGGTGCCATCGTCTCCTGTTGGCCTTTGCAGATTTCTTAATTTGCTGCTTGAAATGGGAGAGAGCCTGGCTGTCAGCAGGGAACAGCCAGAGCCCATCGGGGATTTGTGCTTCTGTTCCAGGGGAAGTTCTGGCACACCATGGGCTTCACAGAGCGTGGCAAACAGTGCCTGCTGCCTGAGGAAGCTCTGTACCTGCTGGAGTGTGTAAGTACCTGTGTGTGGATGAGGGGTTTGGGTCCTTCCTGAGTGACTGGAGAAGCTGTAACAGCTTTAGACTGAAGTCTGAAGTCACTTGACTTGTGTTGGCCACTGCTGCAGTTTCAGCAGCTGATAAACACCTGGCTCTTGAGGAATTGTCTCTTTTTTCCTGTTGCTGATGAGCTGTTTGTCTCCAGACCATGGATTCATATGTTGTACTCTAAAGCAGCCTCTGGGTCATTGACGGCCTGCGTGGCCAGTTTGGATTGGTGGCCAGTTTTTCAGCTGGTACAGTGTTTAATCCACTCCTGTGTCAAATATGACAGTAGAGAGACTAGGAGAGTTTTAGCAGATCTGGATTTCTGTTAATGCAGCACTACTAAGTCAGCTCTCTTACCAGAGTGAAAGAAGCATGACTATGTTAGAAAATTTTCTATTGAGAACTCTATTTTCTTGCTCTGGAGGTGATAAAACCCATTTATTTATTTCTTTACCAACATCTACAAGTTTAGGGACTTAAACATTCCAGGAAAACTCACTGTTCTGGGAATTTCTGGAAACAAGAGCAAACCATTATCTTCTGCTCCTTGCAGGAATTAACTGGAATAAAAGGTCTGGTAAATCCTTTTCCTCACAACTGATGTACAGTTAGTGAGGACATCTGAGACTGGTCAGTGCCTTCTGTGTCACAAGCTGACTTCTTCCCTTATCCCCAGTGTATCTTGCATATTTTGCAAGGACAGTGTTCCCAAGTTCATTAGCACAGTTTTTCTGTGCTTCTCTAAGCCGCTGTTAGGAATTAGTGAAACTACCCAGCGTGGTAGGACCACCCTTTCTGTGGGAGGGGTGTTGGCAGGGGAGGCACTTAGACAGCAGCCAGTGCTGGATGCACTTAAGCACAGGTGTTTGGGGTACTTGGCATCTCGTCCTAGTATAGATGACAGAAGGAAGTTGAAATGTGGCAGACAGGAGCGAGACGGAGTTGCTTTCAGTGCGCCTCTGTTTGCGGAAATGCTGCTTAGGGCTTGGTTGGATTTCTTTGCTGTAGAAGTTTGGGTGTTTGGGTTTTTTTGGTTTTTTTTTTTGTTTTTCTCTCCACCGAAGCCTGTTATCAGTAGAATAGATACACTGATCTAAAGGGGAACTTCAAAGGGACCTTTTTTTTTTCCTTAGCAAAACTTGATCAGATTATGGCCATCTGCTACCATCCCTCAAATCCAAACTCATTTTTTACCTCTGTTTTTCTGACAAACAATAGATTATAAAGGAATTGACAAAAATAAAATTTAGTCAGTTGCTGAATATGAAATATCTCCCCAGAAGCAGTAAAGACTAGTTAGATGCATTTAGCCCATCCTATGGTAAAGATGTGGTTGTTAGTGTTTTCTGTGTTTATGAGGAGTAAATATATTCTTAAAAAAAAAAGATGAACAAGAGGTATAGCCTAAACCTGACTCCTGGAGGTAAGTTACTGTTACCTGTGGAATCTACTTATGGGGTCCCTGGGGCTTTGGTAAGTTCTGAGGGGCCACCAGCTGTTGGGATCTGAGGATGCTCTAAGGTCCTCTGCTCTAGCTCTCTCAATTGTGCTGGTCCTCAATGTTTTTGTAGTTGCACTGTGTCCTAAATCACCGAGGCCATCAAAGTTAAAGAAAATTATTTTTCAAAGCAATGATTATTTTAGAAGTTGAGTGTCGTGCACTCAGCTGCATTCTCCAAACCCATGCAGTGCTGGAGCAGGAGCTGACAGCTGTGGGTGGGAACTTCTTACCTGGCTGCTAAGACCAGGGCATGGGGGAGCTGGGCATGGGAGAGTGACTGTAAGTAGTGCAGGTGGCCCATGGGGAGTCATGGATATTGTGTGAAGGAGGGTGCTGAGACCAGTGGGAAGAGACGGATGTGAGCTTGCATAGGTTTGTTCCCTCTGATTCTCTCAACATCAAGCTTTTGCCCTGCAGGGCTCTGTTCAGCTCTTTTACAGGGACCTGCCTTTGTCAATCCAGGAAGCCTACGAGATCCTGCTGTCCCAGGAGGCAATGAGCCTGCCCCATTACCAGGTGTGTTGGGACCTCCAGCTATTGCAGGGAGGATGAAGGCAAGGAGCCCAGCCTCTGCCACACAACCTCTTGCAGTGGCTGAGACCAGAGTAGAACAATTAGGGAGGGAGTTAGGGAGAGTCATTCTTAGTTTTTCTCCCTCGCCTTCTTCCAGATAAGTTTCTGCTTCCCCATCTTTGCTTTGAGTCCTAACCCTGCCATTTTCTCCTCTGTCAGTGCCACACTGTGTTCTCTCAGTTGTAGTGGAACTGAAGTAAATAGTTTGGATTTAGGCTGGTCGTTAACCCTCTTGCTTTCCTTTGCTCTAAGGTGTTCAGCCACTTGAAGCAGCTGGGTTATGTTGTACTGAGATTCGACCCCAGGTAACCAGCTTTTTCTTCCCACGCTGCTTTCTCCTTTCTGAAGACCCTGAGCGGCTCTGTGCCCACTGCATGGCCCCAGTGGAACGGCAGAGAAGAGGACTTTGACCCTGCATTCCATCTCTTGGGAGGATGAAAGGCTAAAAGTGGCACTTTACCCTTTCTTGCTCCTCCCTCTTGAGGAGGTGACTGGGAACATGAAATGGGGCATGAACTGAGGACCATCCTGGTCCTGCTTGTGGATTTTCTGTGGCTGGAAGAAGTTTTTTTGTTGCTGTGTTCTGGGGGCTAAGCAGAAGGGTAGTTTTGCTGCCTCGCCTGGCTGTCAGCCTCTGTGTTGGTGTCTTCTTACAGCACTGTCCTGTCTCCCTACGAGAGGCAACTGAACCTGGAAAGTCACTGCCAGAGCTCTGGGAAACACCATCGCAAAAGGAGGAGGAGTTCCAGCCCCCAGTAAGGATGTGGCCCAAAGCAGTCTTCCATCTTCTCGCAGGCTCTGCAGCTTGGGAACAGCATCCTCAGCCCTTTGTGCTGTGGGTGACTGGTGTGGCACAGCTGCGCTTGGATGTCCCCAAACAGCACAGTGTTTTTCTTGACTCTTTGCAGTGTGCCCTTTTGTCACATCTGTGCTTTATGCAGGACTAACGGGGGCAAGCTTCCCCCGAGCCTCCCAACTGCAGTGATCAAATGCCAAAATAAAAGGGTGGAGAGATCGGTGCAGAAGAAACATGTGGCAGATGTTGCCTCTTGCTCTTTTTTAGAGGGAACACAGACACCACAATGCACATCTTGCAGTTATCCAGCCTCTCAATGCCACTTACTTGCTAGGACTGGACAGCAGAGAGGATTGTTGCGTCCTGGTCCTTGCACATGGCCTAGTAATTTTGCTAATAATTAAGAGAGGTTCCAGTAGGTGGCATCATCCTTTAAGAAATAGGGAGGACAAGACTGGTCTGAAAGTTCTTTACTATTAACAAGTAACTTTGTCTAAGGAGTCAGAAAATTTTAGGAATTAGGAGATAAAAGTGCTGATTTAAGAACTGCCCCACCTCCTCTGAGATCAGGGACTCAATCTCATACCAGTAAGAAGTGCTGGCAGGAGGGTTTCTGCCTGGTGTGTGCTGGTTTGGCTGAGGTCCATCATGTTTGTGTGGAGGTGTTTGGGTCAGTTTATGGGGTGTGTGGAGGCTGCATGGCAGGTTGGAAGCATGTGTGCATAAATGAAGACTGAGATTCTTTTGGGCGTTTAAGTCCAACCTCATGCAGGACTGCTCTGAGAAATTTATTCCACCTGTGGCATTTGCTGCTTGTTTTGGCCTGCTTTTCTCCTTCCTTTTGTCACACAAGCTAAATGCCCTCCTTCCAGCCAAGAGGCTGTTGTCGAGGGTTTGCAGTCCAGCTTGGGGGTTCCTGCCACCTTTGCTGTCCTTCCTTGAGGCTTGGCAGACTGCATCTCCCTGTTAGCAGGGAGGAGGTGGGAATCAAAGGGAATAAAGTTTCACTTCATACTCTTCCCATCTTCTATGCCGCTGCTTCTGTCTTTAGGTCACATGAAAAGAAATGCAAAGTATCCGAGGACCTTCGAGAAGCTGAAGGGAGCTCTGAAAAAGCTGGAGATTGCTCTGGAGACTCCAGCTGCCTTCCTGTGGATGAAAAGCTGTTGTCAGAGCAGCCAAAGGAATCAGATGCTGGCGGTGGAGAGGGGGATTCAAACCCGCTTTTTCTTGATACAGCACAAAAGGACTCCCTGAGCCCTTCCAGGAGCCAGGCTGGAGACCACAAGTTGAGCAGCACTGGCACCCATGCACCCCGCTGGGATTTTACCACCATCATCTTGCCAAATGTTGCCCTAGACCAGCTGTGCACACATCTGCCCTCACCTGACAACGGGCTCTTGCCAGAGAATGTACTGGGGAGGGAGGTCGATGCAGCTTGCTGGCGTGCACGCCTCAACCAGAAACAGGAGAAGGTCTCATGGAAGGAAAGGGAGCGGCGAGAGAGGGAGAGCAGGTACAAGAGCAGTGTCAATGCAGACCGGGAGGTGAGGCGCTGCTCCAGCTGGCAGGAGTACAAAGCCCTTTTGGAGCAGAGAAGCCAGCAGAAGGTTTGGAGACGACCGCCACATCTCTGGGGCCAAGCTGTCACGCCACTTCTGCGGCCAGATGAAGCTACCTCATCAGGTAGTGGCTTTGGGAACTTGACAGAAACCCCTTTCTGCCTCCCAGCAGAGATATTGCCTGATACGCAACAGAAAAAGGGGTAACATGGAGAAGCTGAACATCTGTTCAGGGGACAGTATCTCAAGAAGGAGAATCTTGTCAGAAGGTCTAGTCAAAGCAGGCACAGAGGAGCCCAGACATGGGGGGAGAGAAGAAAGCTTGTCCTCTGCCTTTCTATCTCTTTGTATAGCTCACGCAAGTGCCAGGATAAACAGGGCCTTGGGAGGTCGTCTAATCCATTCCCTATGTCATACCGTATTGCTGTCCTTCCTGCTAGGCTGTTGGGCATGTGAAATCAGGGCTAGCAACACGCAAAGTAATTGCAGGGTGTGCTGGGGGAGGGGGGATGAGGAAGTTGAGGTCTTTGAAGTAGCCAGTGGTGACTGTGGTGCTGCCAGCCATTGTTGGAGGAGGAAGGCTTGTGGGTGGTGGTGCAGTGCTTAGAGTGCCCTGGGAGAGAAATAGCTGGTCTGATCCTTTCCTGTTCCTTCTCCCTCCAGCTGCGATCCTCCAGCAGATCAGTGTGCTGCAGCCCTCCCACATCCTGGATGGAGCCTCTCGGTTAGTATCCAGCCGGCCAGCTTGTAGCTGTTAGGGAGTGGGGGTGTCTTGTGACTGTCCCTGCTTGTGAGGTCTGCCTGATGCTCACAGCGGCAGTTCAGGAGCTGCCTGGCATCCAGAATGCTGAGAGAATCCAGCGCTTTGCTCCGTGACTCCTCACATCTGTAGCGAGTGGCTGACATTTCTGTAAAGTACCAGTTCCTGCAGCAGCAGAGTTGGTGTATTCCAGGCCAATTTCAGCATCAGGGTTGCTCTCATTTCCTGCTCTTCCCTCTCTGCCCTCCAGTCAGGTAATCTCGTTCACCTGTGCCTCATCCCTGGAATGTGTTGTCAACTCTGCTGCAGTGGTTATAAAATTTCTACTTTGGGACCTTTGGTTCTACTCCTGCATCAAAGAGCCTGTGACGGTGTGCAAGCCCTGTAGGGTGGAGCCGTGCTTTGCGTCCGTGTCTGCTCGTGGTGCTTCCTGCAAGGGGGTTTGCAGAGAAAGGAGTGTGGCAGATGTGGGGTGGGGCCTTGCTCTGGTCTGACTACGGGAGGGGTCTGGAAAGTAATTGTAAGAGTTGCAGCTCAGTCCTTCGAGAAGTGAAGCATTTTAAAGGGCCCCAACTAGCCAGGCCTGTAGAGCTTTTGCTCCCTGTTCTCTCTGCTGTATCTATACCCTAGAGTGTTTCAATCCCATACATTTGTGGATGTGTTCTCTCTTCTGTAGACTGCAGGAGGACCCTGAGTGCGTGAAGATAGACTTCAATGTGTATTCAGCAGATGCTGTGGCCAAGTTTAAGAAGACAAACCCTGGGAAGCCCTATGTCAGGATGTGTGTTCGGAGGTATCTATGGGTCTTTTGCTGTGTTCTGAAACATAGCAGTTGCTGTTGAGAAAATGAAGTCCTAATGATCTGTAAATGATCTGGCATCTTGTGAGTTTTACAGATCATCTGAGTGCCTCCCTGAGGGTGGTCCTGCCCAGAACTTCTATTTTTTTAATTTCAGTTACTTCTTTGTTGGAGGATGTGGCTGTCAGTTCCCCCAGCCCTTGCACTCAGCCCACACTCTGGTCATCTGGTTGCTGCTCATGTTTTTGAGTACTACTGGAATCAGGAATAAGAAGTCACAGCTGTATTTATGCAATGCTTCTGAAACTCGTGTTTTGTTCTTTGTCAGATGTAATAAGATCAGTACAGCCAGATGATAGGAGTTCCATTTCTTGCTGAATCCAGAATCTGATACTTAAACTCCATAGGCAGGTACAAAGTTCAGTCTCTGCCTTTTTTGATTTTGAAATATACTGAATTTGTCCCTTCTCTACTATATGCAGCTGTAGCAGCCAGAGCAAGGAAGGTGATAATGCAAGTTTTGAAAGGTCTGTTGTGAGCAAGTAGGATGATCCTTGCTTTATAAATATTTTCATTTACGAGCAAAAGGACTCTGCAGGATTAAAAGGAGGGAAAAACAGGTCAGATCTTGATCCCAGCAACCTGAAGATCTTCCTAGCACAAACGTATTAAGATCGCACTGGATTGGCAGTTTGCCAGTAGTCCTCTAAGTCACATCTGATAGGAACAGTGTGGAGCAGTGTGCAGTTGCCCTTGGGTTTGGATTTGACAGCTCCCAGTTCCCAGTATATTGTCGCAGGGCTGGCAGCCTCCTGCTTTGACTGCACAGGGTGGGGAGGGTCACTACTAACTCTTAAGACCAAAGGGAGCTGTTGTGATTGTTGGCCGGGACGCTTTTGTCTCTGTATTCTTACTTTGAGAATGACTGGGTATTTTTCTCTCTGCAGCTTTGACGAGCAGATTCCATCCCTTCGGGCTTTGAAGCAGGTTACGTATCAGAGTGGGGACGTCCCGGTGGTCTTTGCACTGGTGGATCATGGAGAAATTGCCTTTTATTCACTAAAGGAGTTCAAGCTGCCGGTTGATGTTAATCACTGAAGTTGCTGTGGCTTGCAGAAATGGTATGGGATGAAGAGCTTTACTCAGGATTTGTTTTCTTGATTAATGAAATATTACAAAATATAGATCTATGATAATGGGAACCCTGGGTAGATGCCCACTTCATTTGCTGTTACAGACTTCACCCAACCAGATGGCTCAGGCACAATAGCAGAGTTTATAGCAAACAAGTGTGTAAAGCTTAGCTGGGCATTTGTGGACTGGAATATATATTGCTTTGTTCTTGAAGCCACTGGTTCTTCAACTTATCTCACGGACCACTAGTCTGCCTTTTCTGTGTCATCTTTGGCTGACCATTAGAAAACATTTGCTGATGATCCTCTTGTCACATGTTAAGAACTGCTGTGCTACACCAGGCAAATGGTTGGTGGCTCATTGAGGTCAGTCAGGGACAGAATAAGCTGATCAGATCAGTGGTGGTGTCCTGAGCCTTTCATTCAGTTACGCCAACAACCAGCAGATCAAATTCTGATCTGAAAAAGGCACAGCCATAGAACTCGGCCACCTAAAGTAAAGTTTCCAGGCACTTGAGAGCAGCAAACTGTGCCTTGAGCACTGTTTCATCAGCCAGAGGTCACAGAAAGACCCAGAGCGTTGCAGGTAGCACCCCAGCCTCATGTGCTAGCAGCTGTGCTGAGATGCATTTGGGTCACACAGCATTATGCTACATTAAAGTTTGACCACCAATACCAGCACGCTGTATCTAATAGCCTCACTAGGGCTGTACTGCAGTCTGCTCTGTTTCAGCCTGACATCCTTGTTCCTGGCTGTAGATACTTGTCTTTTCTCTTTTGCAAGTGAGAGATCCTTGAGTAAAGAAAGAAGCTACAAATTCCTCATGAGCCTTCCAGTCCTGTGGCTGTTGCGCTCCAAACTGAGGATGTCATTGCTTTCCAAGCCCTGCTGTGGGAGTTTTGCACCAGGAGATCCAGGTACCAAATTTGCTTTAGCCTCTATGCAAAAGTGCCAGTGACAGGTGCCAGAAAGTCTGCTCCGTGGATAGAAGTGTGCTGAGCGTGGCTGCATGCACTGTCCAGGTTCTTCAGAACTGTAATAGCAACGGGTTTAGATGCAGTTTATTTGAGAATTTTTTAATTCCTTTTGGGGATGTGGAGAAGACCTAAGCAATAAAAAAGCCTTTTCCAACTATGAGCTCCTCTGTGGTTTTTAATTCCCCCCAAAACAATAGTAAGTTATGCAGAGGGAGATGTTCTGGGGAGGCTACTGGGACCCCAGTACCACCAGCTGGTGAATGCCTGCTCACAGGCACACAGCCCTCTGGCTGTGTAACCCTGCTCCTACATCTGTCTCTGGATCCAGCCACTGCCCTGTTCCCTGGGAGCGCATCCACTCGCAGTTCCTGCTGGCAGACACCACCTCGCTGTCTGTCTCCTGTGTGGGTATCATAGCCCAAGGTGTCAGGGATCTGCTGCAAGCGCTGCCCCTGGTTCTGTGTCATACAAACACCACTGTTACCAGACACTGGAAGTCAGCAGGGCTCTGCTGAGGTGAGGGTCTGACAGCTCCTCCCACGCACCCTCCTCTTCCTCCTCTGAGCAGTGCTTCTGCTCTTGGAGTCCTCTTCAAATTCCAGGGTTGTTGGCAGCTCCGATCTGTGCCCTCAGCATTCTCCCAGACTGTTCTGCAGATTACAGGCAGTGGGAAGAGAGTTTCTAAGAACAGGCGTAGCCAGAAGAGTTCCCGTCTGACCCACAGTGCTCACGTTTGTCCTGGAAATAGGTCAAACTCCTGTTGATTTCAATCAGTCTCATCTGCTTATGCCAAGGTGGAATTGTATTGATGAACTCTACAAGAGCCACCCAGTGAGTTTCGCTGGGGCAGAGACTCCCTGATTCAGCACAAAACAATTATAGTTTAATAACCACTGCAGGGAGGATTGAGAAACTGTGGCTGCCTTGCTCAGCACCACAACATCTGACAGTGCCTTTACCAGGATGGGATTATGATGCAGACTGATACTGCTGCTTCATTTTGGCCTGCAATGGGGATTGGCTGGATGTCGCAAGAAGACAGAAATAAATCTTTTAATTGAAAGACATCACTTCTGGAAGCTTGGCTGAAATATTGGCTGTTACTGGCTCCTTGTCAGAGGGAATTTGAAGCTTTTCTATGAATGTGGAAAGGTTTGGCAGACTTTGGAGGGCCATTGTGCTCCATGGGATGACGGATTCCTTACCCAGGTGGTGTTTGCTTGGGTAGGACACGGGCTGTCTGCAGCCGAGCTGTGCAGCGCGATCTCGGAGGCTCTGTGTGGCTTTTTCCAGGTGAGGCTTCCACTTTCTGTTGACCCTTTCTCTCCTTGCACCTTATCCCGGCTTCGCTTCGGCCGGAGCTGGCTGCCCGGGGCCGCGCGGCCGCCCGTGTGGCTCTTTCCGCTTTCTGATTGGCTCCGAGCGAGGGTCCTG
>NW_009737725.1:4850-18085 GCF_000703405.1 Apaloderma vittatum | reverse complement strand
CGGCTCCTGCCGTTCGTGCTGCGGGGCTGGGGCTCAGCGGTGCCTCAGTGCCCGGCTGCGGCCATAAGGAGCAGTTTGTGGCTTTCAAACAAAGGCTGTGAAGGAGCTTGATTCTTGGCTAATCAGAGTTTATTCATCTTTATCTAGTAACGGTGAGGTGGTGCAGGGGTACCCACAGTCGCTCGGGCAGGCTCTGAGTCGGATTAAGATCAAAGAGCGAGGTCAGAAGCCGCTAATGCGGCGCGTTTTAATCATGGGGGAGATTTGAGTGAAATTGTCCCTGTCCACTGAAATCTCCTCTGAGGTCCGGAAAGATACTTTCACTGAAAGTGGAAAAAATTTCTCCTTAGCTGTCATGGCTGTTCTATGAGACACAGACTGGAAGTGAACTGAGTTACTGCTCCCAAAAAATGTACTTTCTGAGCTGGATATCTGTTCCCTGATTTCACATCCTTTTTAACTGTAACAGCAGAAACAGCAAGGAGTCCACTAAGCCTCTTTCTCTTGAATTGAAACACGAGGTGCTACTATTTCAGCTCCTACGTGCCTCTCGGGTCGCTATCAATGAGACAAACTCTGTATCTTCTTGACAAAACCCTTCAGGTGAGAGACTTGGCTCAGTGCCTAAGCAAACCAAAGGTGTTGGTGGCAGGCACAAGCAGAGAGACATGTAGCGGTAACACAAAGAAATTCAGCCTATCTGGGTTGTATACTGATTGGGAAATGAGGGCGTTAACAGCATTAAATGAGTTTGGTAAAATGTTTAGCTTGGGGTGGGGTATCTGAGTCAGTATGAAATGGCAGAGTGCAACGAGAGTAGTGGCAGCTTTCTTCTCATCGACGTTTGGAGCCCTTTTACGTGACGTTTGTTATCTTGAAAGATGTCCCCTGCCTTCCTTGCAATGGTGATCTGCTCTAGGAAGTGCAGGACTTCTTGAGGCTGCAACCAACAGTTTCTAAATTACTTTTTTGTTGTTTTTATTTTTGCATATCTTTCCAGTTTAAGTGTTGAAAATATGTCTTGTTGTGTTTTCTCTGACTTTAGGCAGCACAGGAAGATCTAAACCCATTGTTTTCTGTTTTGAAAATATATAGGTCATTAAATACTGGCATAAACGTACTCTTTAGAAACAAAGTTGAGGCATTACCACACTCACATGTAAGAGGACACATTATAGCAAAAGTGTGCAGGGCTTAAAAACAAGGTAAGATGCTCTTTAACTCGTGATCTGCCTATTTTAAATCAAAATTAGTTTCATCAAGATGTGAAGTTGAAACTAGGATGTTCTCAAAGCTATGTTTCTAGCATCAGCAATGTGCTTACCCCAATAAGAGACATCCTTTTACTTTTTTAAAAAATAATTAATTTTGTTCAAACTTTAAGTATAGGCTGCCCCCTTCTTGATTTTGGTGAAGTTTGGCAATTGCAAGAGTTCTGGATTTTTCCTACCAAAACCAGTACTCGATGAACTTTTCCTTTTCTTGATGCTCTGCTTGCCATGCTGAGAGAGGAAGGGGAAACTCTAAAGTCATGATAAGAACATAAAGAGAGAGCCTTGCTTTCTGTGCCTGCACCTGATTAAAGCTGATTTTAGTAATATTTGAACAACCTTCTGTTTCTGAGTATCTGATTTTAAAGGTAAGGCCTACACAAATGACCTAGTTTGTGCTTCTACACTAACTCTGTAATTATGGAAAGTTATAAATTAGATTTAGTGTTTAGATGAAGAGAACAATGCCCTAGTAAAATGTTTCTTAAATGCTTTCCTTGAATTCTATGTTTGTCTGTGTAACTTAGGGAAGTATTTCATTACAAGTAAGGTAACATAAATGTTATCTTACTTGACACGTATCATTTCAGTATTGCATTAGCCTAGAGAGTACTTGAGTTTTCACTGTTGGAGAGGGATGCAAACTTTGGAAGTGACATCTCATAACTTGGGGAGGCCAGTGTGAAGTAACTTGTGAGCATCATAAAACTCTCGTATCCTGGGGATGATTCAGCTAAGATTCAGTCATATTAGTTTGCTTCCAGAAGGAATTAAAATACAAGAAGTCTTTATCAAAAGTTGTTTCTACGCAAGTTGAGCAATGTGCTTTAAATCTAGCCAAAAAGATGACTGAGTAGGGGAAAAAATATTCAGCTGGGTAAATCATGAAACGAAGAGTACTAGAGAAACGGTGCCGAGAGTAAGATTTATTTCCTTTAACTGAAAGAGTTTATAATATATTCCTTGAGAAGTCAGGCTGCAGCTATTGCTTTCATTGTAAACAGCCTCTGGTGGCTTCGGTGTCTTCTAATTCACATGTGTGGAGGCACAGTTACAGTTCCCTGGAAACAAGGATCTTTTGAACAATTGCAGCACACTGGTAGCATTGTAAGGATGGTCCCAAAGGAAGGTTCTTCCTGGAGCCTCTGTGTAGTCAAAGATGCTGCATGGAACATACAAGGCTGATGTGTCTTAAATATATTGTGAAATCTGGCCTAGAAAGTAGAGCTGGATCTGAAATGAGGTGTGTAGCAATGCTTTGGAATGATGTTGAGAAATTTGTATTGAAGAAATTGAAGAATGCTGCTCTTGAGGTTCGTGGTTAGTGCCAGAGAATGGTAAATATCTATCTGGAAAAATGGCCAACAACCTCTCAGTCCAAAGTGACTGTATATAACTGGAGGCATTATTTTTCAAAGCGTCCATGAAGAACAGTATTTAGCTGTTCAAATTCCCAAATACCTCTTTAAATTCAACTACTGTCTTAATATCTCTGTTAATGTTGGACACTCTGGAAATAATTGGTCTGGGCTCCTCATAAATCTCAGTTCTGTAGAAGAAAAGCATTTTCCATCCTTTAATCCTTCCAGGATAAATTCAGAGACCACTGCAATAGTCTTTTAGTCTTGCTGTCAAATCAACAGTATTAATGGCTTAGAACAATTCACAACAATATTTATAGGGGAGATTTATTGGTGTATAACAGCTTCTTCACTACAGCCATTTACAGTTCAAAAGCCTTATTGAAGGAGAAGAGGGTGTTAAATTTCAAACAAAGGCTTTCTCTATTTAAAACTTGTCTGAACTGCTTATCTGCTGAGCTCTTACAGTCTGTTTTTTGCTAACTGTAGTCTCCAGTCCTGACTTCGTCCTCAGAGAAACTGTTGAAACGGTGAAATTAGAAGTTTCTGGTTTCTTGTGGTATGAATTCACGAGAGTTAACAAAAGAGCTAATCCATTCTTATAAATGCAGAAGTCCTGGGAAGAGCAGTAGACAGAGAAAAGGAACGGTCGTGTTTTCCTTTGCAGGTGACCTTTTTATTGCACTTTTTCTAAAGATGAAATGACATCCCCCAAACTCCTTCTAATGAGAAAACGCTTGTGTGCTTTTGACTTAAAAAAAAAAATAAATTGTACTGTGGCAGGGTGGGAGGGCAACCAACCCCAAAACTAAAAAACAAAGCCACCTGTTGGTTGCTGACTGGCCTTTTCAAGAGAAGAGGGATCAGACTTGCGGACTCTTCCAGGCTCTGCTTGCTGAGTAGGCAAGGAGCAAGTTCACGTTTCCTTACGATGCCTCTGTAAGGGTTGACCTGAGTAACAGGGGGTGAGCAAATGGATCTTACGTCTCTGTCGAGTTGGGTTTGGCAGGCAGCATTGTCATGAGACAGCGCAAAGGGTGAATGCTTGTTTTTTGGGTGACCCTTTTTTTGTATGTTCTGGTTCCTTCCTTTGTCGCACTATCCTTTTGACTTCTGCCCTTTCTTTCTGTTTTCTCCTCTGTTCTCTCCCTGCTGAAGTGGCTGCTGTATACAGGATTAAGCTGGAGCCTTTCAGAAATAGATGTTGTGCCCAGTACCTACCCGTGGGTATTTAAGGCCATGACTTTGATTACAAAAGTCTCCTTGTGTTAGTACTGGTGAATATATTCCTTCTTTGAATGTCTGGATATGAAGTAGATCACAACGTTCCCATTTTCAGCTGCGGTTTTTGTGAAAAGTAGAGTTTTTTTTTTTAAGGTCTCTCAACTGTTTAACTCTTGGTGGGTAACATGAGAAAAGCAAAACTGGCCAGGAAGGTGTATATGTTGCGTGATGAAAACGAGGGTCCTGAGTCCTTTATTGTATTTGAACTCTTTCCATTTTAAAACCCAGTAGGAAGAATTCTACTAAATGGGAAGTTAGGTTCCCCTAGGGCCTCTCTGATACTAGTTTTGAAAGGGTTTTAACTGGAGTCTGAAGGGATGCAAACTCTGAAAAAATCTTTGCTTCTTTTTTTCCCCCCTTTTCTCTTTAAACAGGAATTTTTGCTTATCTGAACTACAGAGTGCCTCGGACTCGGAAGGAAATATTTGAAACCCTGATAAAAGGATTACAGAGACTGGAATACAGAGGATATGACTCCGCAGGTATGTAAACTAACTCAATTTTAGCAACCAGTAGCTACTTATGAGATATTTTGAGTACTTTCAAATTCTTCATGTTAGATTTTTTTTTTAAAATTTTTTTTTTTAATCCTACAGATTAAAATATCAGAACTAATTACCTTGATTCTTGGAGTTTCTCCTTCCACTTTCATCAGGGCTTCCAATTGGGTGTTTAGCTTTGTAACCAGGTGTGAGTGCCAGTGAAAGGAACAGGAAGGTTAAACTTGTCTTAAGTTTGAGTTGGTGAAGTAAGTCGGTCTGTTCTCAAGCAAAATCTGAGATGGCTCTTGTATGTGTGGTGGATACAGACTTCATGTAGTTTGATTTGAACATACACAAGTCTAGCAATAGACTTCAAGTATATCCTGTTGAAGGCTAATTTAAAAATAATTGTTTCACTGGTGTGCGCTTGTCTGTATTTTCTCAGTCTTTTTTTCATCCAGTGTATTTCATGCTTTAAATAACACTTGTGACCGTGTCCTCTACTGCAGGAGTGGCAATTGATGGAAATAATAATGAAGATAAAGAAAGATTCATCAAATTAGTTAAGAAAAGAGGCAAAGTAAAGGCCCTGGAAGAAGAGTTGTACAGTAAGTGTCTTAAAAGTTACCCCTTTATTTTGGCCTCCCAGACAGGTATCATCTGCATCTCGGCAGAAAGTCAGACCATGAAATTACAGTTAAGATTTTTGTACCAGAAAAACTGCATCGTGTAATCCACTGGCAGTGAAATTGTTTGTGCCCCCCAAATCTGCACTTGAAAAGCAAGCTGAATTTTAGGTACAGTGCTGTGAAATTGCCAGTCTGCTCTCCCCTCTTTTGCTTGCTTCTTTGTTCAAGACCTGGGCTCCCTTGGTGCTTTACTCAGATGATTTCTGTGCTTGGTAGCTGAAACCTCGAAACATGGACTCTGACAGAATTTGTGACCGTTTAAGCAGCTGGCTGTCATCACAATCTGCTTTATGCAGTGCTTCCATCTGTGAAGAACTGAAGTTGTGTTTTAATAAGTTTACATGATAATTTGTAGTAATGCGGCCTGATCGCCTGGCAGTATTGGCTGAAAATGCTCGAGTCTTGGCAAACAAAGTTTTAATCACAGTGGCCTGAACTATCTGAAGTGTAATGTCAAGAAAGCAAATCGTTTAAAAGAAAGCCAGAAGATAACTTTTAGGTTTTCGCCTGTTGGAATTTAGTGTTTTACTAGTTGTGTGTGTGAGAGAAAGTTTACTGACTATTTAAAGTTGAGTCTGAATTTCTTGTGTATAGAACAAGATGACTTGGATTCAAAGGCAGATTTTGAAACGCATTTTGGGATTGCTCACACTCGCTGGGCGACCCACGGAGTACCAAGTGCGATCAACAGTCACCCTCAGAGATCAGATAAAAGCAATGGTATGTAATCTCTGCAGCACTCTGGAACTGTATGAACTCGAGATGGTTCAAACCACATAGTACATAAGTTCTCTGTTCTTACTGGTGTTATGGTGTCTGTTTTGCATACTGGCGCCTCTGCCATCTTATCAAGGTTAGGCACTTTTGCAGTAAAATAGCCTCTTCTGAGGCTAAAGTAACACTGTAAAAGATTAATGAGATCTGTTCCCTGAAAACTGATGCAAGTTAGTCAAAGTGCAGCGTTCTTGTTTTAAAAGATAGGACTCTGAAAACGTAAATGCATCGATATTGTCTTGGTTGGAAAAGGGAGATTTCATATCATGTTTCACTTGAGGTGGCTCAGTGCTATTCTGCTGGATGTAGTTTAAAACTGTCTTAATGATTTGGAACAACCTTTATATGCCTCTGGAATTTTTAACTTTCTGCTTTCTGTTGACCATGTTGTGATAAATGGTATGGCTGAAAGCCATAGCAGGTAGTTTCTAGTGTACTTGTGAGCTTTTTCTTCCCCTCTAATTTTGTGTGCGGAGTTAAATATCTTATTTTTTTGTTACTCATGAGTGTGCATACATATATATATATATGTTTTTCTTCTTCTTTTAGAATTCGTTGTTATCCATAATGGAATCATCACAAATTATAAGGACCTGAGAAAATTTTTGGTGAGTCTGTGGCGATTTGATACTAAAACTAGAAAGTAGGCGCTCCACCAACTACTGTCAGGTCTTTCGTGACTTTGTTGGCATCTGAATTCAAGTTTCTTGGTATCATCTGCAAAACAGCAGCATGAAGGAGTCTGCCTAATAGGTACTTGGGACCTGGTGAAGTGCAATATATTGTTGTAATGCAAAGTACCTGTGGGTAGAGTAGCAAGTTGTGCTTAAATTCTTTGAGCGGGTGTGTGGAGTGAGCTCCCTCCTGTCTCCTATTGCTTGAGACATGCTAAGTGAGCCTTACTACGGGTCTTACTGCAGTATTTCTGGAAAAGTAACTGACGGGATAAATCATTATATTTTGCCTGTAGCAATATGTATCCACTAGACCCGTGTGGTGCTCCAAGCAGGCTGCCGTGCTGGGCAGTCTCTGGTGGGAGGCAGCTGAGAGGCCCTTCTGTGTTCCTTGTCTGAGGATAAAAACACTTTTTACCCTTCTATATATTTCAGGAGAGCAAAGGCTATGAATTTGAATCTGAAACAGATACAGAAACGATCCCCAAATTGATTAAATACATGTATGACAACAGAGAGAGTGAGGACACCAGTTTTTCAGCCCTGGTAGAAAGAGTTATTCAACAGTTGGTAAGTGGGAAGTTCCTTTGCTACAGTATAAGCTATTTGTGGGATATTCTGCATTTAGATCCTCTGCAGGAGTCCTTAGAGGGTGCTGCCTATAAGCAATGCTTGATAGACCAAGAAATGAGATTTAAAATTTTGGAAACTTCAAAGGCTTTTCAATTGTAAATATTTAAATTGCATTAGCAATATTTTTTGTTTGGCATGTGTTCTTTATGGTGGTTTTTTTTTAATTTATTTATTCTTTTTTTAAAGCAAGAAGTTAAAAGCAATTTTTTAATGAAGCATCTTAATTTAAAAAAAAATAATAGAAGTCTCTGGGTGTTGAAATATCTCATAAAGGGCAGTGTGTTCTTAAAGGCTATTCTGATCATGTTAGAACACTGCTGTGATTCAAGTTTGTCTAATAATATGCCTTGGCTCCCATATTTGGAAATGGATCTGACAAGCTGCACTGATTCATGGCATAGCTGGTTTCCAAACTGCAAAGCGGGAATCTACTGTTACTTCCTATATGAATGCTTAATAACTTTGAGAGATGCAAACTTGGAGAAAGCTTGCTTTGTTTGCTCTCTGGGCAGATGTTTTCCCTCCCCTTCCTGCAGTTTCTTGCACTCTTTTCACCTCCCCTTTCTCCCCTCTGAAGCAGCTCTGTAGGATTCCCTTTGAGCAGGGCTGGAATATGCACAAAGTAAAGACCTGTGTGGGTCAAGAGGGAGTAGTGGTGCAGCCCCCAGTTGAGGGGAAGGTTGGCTTCACCTCGCAGAGCGAAAGTGGAGGAGTCTGGCTGGAGTCCCCTCGAGAGGAGGGGATGTTAACATTTCCCCTCCCTTTGCAAGATGCGGGGGCTTTTGCTCCTGCTTTGGGAATACTCCTCAAGTTTGGAAGCTGTGTTAATGCTATGGAGTGGTTGACCATGTGTTCCTGTCTTTGTTCATGCATTGTGGATTTTGTGATTTGTTGGGGTTTTTTTGTGGAGGTTGTGTTTTGGGCTTTTTTAAGTATGTTAGTGAGAATTTACTGCTTAAACTAGAAATAGTAACTACAAAATTTCATCTGAACACTATAAACTCCAGCTACATGCATGTTCTTTTTAAAAGTCCTACTAAAAGTAAACGTTTAGAGTGTTCATGTTGATTACGAGTAACATCTCCGAGATTTTCTTAACCCTTGCATTGGAAGGTGCTGTTTTTATTCATTAAGAGGCTAAGTGCTCGCTTCCTGATCTTTCAACTGTTGCACCTTTACGTGCTTGTTGGCTTGTCCTGCTCCCTGACCAGTTCCTTTAAAGGTGCAGTCTGCCCTCCAGGAAGAGATTCCTGATAGTGGTGAAGAGCTTTTCTTCACAGCCTGCTCAGGAAGAGGGGCCCCAGTTTAATGAGATGTAATTAATTGTGATAAGCTGCTCAGCTATTTTTTTTTCCCTTTTTCTTTTTTTTTGCTCTTCTATTTACATCGTTTCCAGGAAGGTGCTTTTGCATTGGTTTTCAAGAGCATCCATTATCCAGGTGAAGCTGTTGCTACCAGGTTAGTAAAAGTCCATTTTATACATAATTCATGCTTTTTTACGTTAAAAAAATGCTCACATCTCTTAATTAAATGCTGTAAACTTTTTTTTTTTCTTTAACCAAAGCTCAGAAGATAGATAACTGCACCAGTGGAATCCTTGTGAAGTGCAGCAAAGCTCTGCTGAGCTGGTCTTCAACTCACTGTTAGATATTACTTAGTTTGAGCTCTACTGACTGCGGGTCACAGAATTTGCAGAGGCTTGTGTTGATTTTCCATAATCCTAGTTTTTTCTAATAAATTAGCTGTAACCACTCACTGTTTGAGGATGCAGAGACAGTAGTGAAAAGCAATCAGATGACAGTTCCTTGCATCACACATATATGCTTTTGGTTGGAGAACATCCAAATGACAGACTCGGGAGGAGACACCACGGACAAACTCCTTCCTTTGTCCTCTTATCTGTTACAGTGTGTCCATAAAAAAGCTCAGTGCATCTTCTCTTTCTACAGTTGTATTAAGAGTGTTCTAAGACTTCTGTATCAAAAAGGGGTGGGAAAGGGTATAGTTCAATTTTTGTTCACATTGAATAAGGACCGAGATAAGTACGTTTGGGTTGTTTAAAATGCCATCACACTAATAGGTTATGCAAGTAGTGTTCTGTAGCTGTCATAGCATTTATGAGTGGTTTTCTTTCCTGTACAAGTTCTACTTTTATTTATGATTTGGAAAACAACTTTCAGGAAATGTAAAGCTATTAAAAGTGAAGTAGTAGTGGGAATAAAGACTTATTTTATACTACAACCAAAAAGCCCATCGCTTCTGCGGTCTCAGATGGGACTATATTAAAACTGTGAAAGAGGCAGCTGTAGCATCACTCTAACTGGAGAACATCTTCTGAATTTAACTGTTCTATATGTGGTTGAGGTTTGGGTTTTTAGGAGTTGAGGAGATTAAGAGAAGCTAAAGTTGTCATCTGAGGTGCTGGGAGTGGTGAATTAGTCTTTCATTCCTGTGAGGTTGTGTTAGGTTTATTTTTTTTTAAAAAAAAATAAACTCTTTACTGTGACACATGACCCATATAATTAAAAATTGATCTTCATTTTCTGAAGTTTCAGAGGTGCAGTAGTCATGGCTGACATTTTTGAACTAAAGAAGCCAAAGGGTGGAACAGTAAAGAGCTCTAGGAGCTTATTGCTTCAGAGGCAGAGTAAGCTTTGTTTAAAACTGGAGCTCAGATTGGTGCCTGTGCTGAGCTCTTTTGTGATTGCTGGAAGGAAAACAACTAGTTCATATATGTTTTTGTCTACCTGGATGTAGTTCATGGAGAATTACCAAGCCATGTGCTACTTATTCATATAATAATATTGGACGAATCTCACAGAAACAGAGTAGTTACTCCTGCCATATAATGGCTTTAGGGTCAGGATTGAGGAGGACCTTCCTATTTAGGAAGCTAGATGGAATGTTGTCTTTCAGCTTCACAGATGTTCTTTGACTTCTTCGCGTGCCGCTTTTTCTTTATAAACTTGTGTGTTTTCCCTTTGTAGGAGAGGGAGTCCTTTGCTCATTGGAGTTAGGAGCAAGTTCAAGCTCTCCACTGAACAGATTCCTGTTTTATATAGAACGTGTAAGTTGATAAATCCAATGACATTGGTTTTAAGAATTAAAATTATCATTCCTTTATGGTTAGAAATTAGATTAATTGGTCCTTTTACTATAAAACTACCAGCTGATGCCCCAAATACCTTCTTAGCTGAGGGTATTTTTATACCAGTGAATGCATAGTTCGTGTCAAAGCCCAGCCCCCCTCAAAATACTTCTGTAACTGTGATGCCTTGAACCTGTATAGTTTGTAATTTCTAACTCGAGCAGATCTGGTTTTGCGTTTAAAGTGTCTCATTTCTTTAACAGGCAACATTGAGAATGTGAAGAACATATGCAATTCACGAATGAAAAGACTGGACAGCTCTACCTGCCTTCATGCTGTTGGAGATAAGGCAGTAGAATTCTTCTTTGCTTCAGATGCAAGGTAGTAACGGGCTTAGATGTTTCTCAAAATACTGTGTTTGTTTGGAAGTGAGATAGTTCTCGAAATATTACACTGTCTTGCTGCTGTACTATTGTTTTCTGATAAAATAGCTTGTAATCCAGATAACTTTGTAAAGCCCCCAGGCTAAGTAACTTGAAAAATGTGAAGGCTCGACATTAGCATTTGAACGGTACATAAGTGCAATACCTGCCACTGTCTAAGCTCTCTGTCAAATACATCCAAATACAAATAGACACTATCAGCTGAGTATTTGGGTGCACTTAGGTTAGTCTGGTTTTGGTGATTTAATCCAGCTGTCGGAGGAGGAAGCAGTGGGGTAGTTCCAAATCTAGCAGAAGCCTGGACATCAGGTACACCTTGATCTCTGAAAGAGGCTTGTGACCTTAAGGGTCTGTCAGAGACACTGGGTGGCCAGATGTGGAACTTGCTGCTTCGTGCTGCTGTGCTTCCCGAGCCTTCTGCTCTGGGTTCCTGTGAAAATGCAGGAGGAGCAGCAGGTGGAGCCATTTCCTTTAAGATGGCTTTAGCTGTAGTTCTGTCCAAAAGTAAGCTCGAACCAGGGCTGGAAGTGTTGTGTGGCATCTTTAATTGCTTTGAAGGAGCGCTGCTTCCAACTCTTAGAGACACGTCAGGTTTGTTTTGCCTTTTTTTTTTTTCTGTAGTGCCATCATTGAGCACACCAACAGAGTAATCTTCTTAGAAGATGATGACATTGCAGCAGTTACAGATGGGAAGCTTTCAATTCACCGTCTCGAGCGTTCAGCTAGCGACGATCCTTCTCGGGCCATCCAAACCTTGCAGATGGAATTGCAGCAAATCATGAAAGGTGGGGTGAAACATTTGTAAACATGGATCATCAAAGACGGATAGTTACTGACTGTGTAGTAGATAAGGCAGAAAGCTGTGAAAGTGACCTGATATTTAGGCTGTTTGTAGTGGAAGCTGACAGTTCTAAGCTTTAAGAATAAGAGAAGGTAGGTAGTATGGGACCTCACCCATTTTTAGCCTTGGGAAAGTCCTAAATACTCCTATTCATCTCAATATTTAGTGAAAATATAACTAATGTTAACATGTTGTTGAATTTGTTGGCAAACTTTGGCTGTAAACTAAGAACTGAAGTGAAATACAGAAGTTTCCTTAAAAAGGAATTCAGTTACCTTGTCATGGTTGAGAAACAGAATGAACTACCAATCCTTCCTTTCTTCCTATCTTTTTCTACCAATCCTTCCTTTCTTCTTGCCTTTTTCTAAGCTTTTGTTTAAGCTAATAGTCAAATTAGTTTGCTACCACAGGTCATCTTAAAAGTCATCTCTTTGTAACTGTAATAGACTTGAGATAACAGACCTAAGCGTTACCAGGTATTTTCTTTCTAAACAGGTAACTTCAGTGCATTCATGCAAAAGGAAATCTTTGAACAACCAGAATCAGTTGTCAATACAATGAGAGGCAGAGTGAATTTTGAGAGCAGCACAGGTAACTCAGAAGAGATGTTCAAGCTACACTAGCCTGCAAATTTTTAACATATTAACTAGAAAATAAAATGTATAATTGATACATGCTTTCTTGTTTGTTTACAGTTCTGCTGGGGGGGCTGAAGGACCATTTGAAAGAAATCAGGAGATGCCGAAGACTGATCATTATTGGCTGTGGGACCAGTTACCACGCTGCAGTGGCTGTATGTTCAGCATGCATATGTAACTGCCAGTTGCTGAGTCTTTAAAAAACAGCTCTTCATCTGCTTTTTCTTCTGTATCTCAAACTTTGCCTGTCATTGAGGGAGCTTGCCCTTTTTTCAGTCTTCCTTTGTGCCACATTCTTTTTTAATGCTCCAATGCTATTACCTACCAGGCTAGAATATTTTTTTTCACTTGATTTTTTTAAAGCCCTGCTGAGCCATAATCACCAGGTTTTGTAATAAGAATACATTTAGATTGTCTTTGACTTCAGATGTTAAGACTTTTTAAGGGCAGCAATAGTAGCAAATACTGTGTTCTGCTTGAATACAGACTCGACAAGTATTGGAAGAATTGACTGAATTGCCAGTGATGGTGGAACTTGCTAGTGACTTCCTGGATAGAAACACGCCTGTATTCAGAGATGACGTGTGCTTTTTTATAAGTCAGTCAGGTGAGTTGCATTTACTGTTTGTCTTGACTTGAGCAAAAACTGCAGAAAACATTTAAAAAGCCAATGATTATATTATATTCAGAGACAACCTGTGCTTTTTTATAAGTCAGTCAGGTGAGTTGCATTTACTGTTTGTCTTGACTTGAGCAAAAACTGCAGAAAACATTTAAAAAGCCAATGATTTATTACCTTCTGCTTGTTGCAAAGGAAGATGATGGCTGATGGGTCTTGAATTGTCTTAACTGAAAGTTTCTGTCAGACTTCAAATATATAGGCAGCAAGTGAGTGCTGAAAGATTGTTTTCAGTTGCATTTTGCATTCTCTAAGTGTGGAGGCAGTTGCTCAGAACACAGAATTTTATGCTTTTCAGGAATCATTCTTATCCTCTGTCAACCTAAAGTCTAGATGCAAATATTCTCTCCAGGTGAAACTGCAGACACGCTTATGGCC
>NW_009737725.1:2966-4810 GCF_000703405.1 Apaloderma vittatum | reverse complement strand
TCACAAACACAGTCGGAAGCTCGATATCCAGGGAGACTGACTGCGGCGTACATATCAACGCAGGACCCGAGATAGGTGTGGCAAGCACAAAGGTAATTGCTCTTCAGTAATTCGACTTCCAGCCCTGTGGAATCCAATTAAACTTTTAATTGTAGCACTTCAGACTGAGATCATGCTAACTCTCTGCAGACTTAGCTGCTAGATGTTTTGTTTTGCCCGCAGGCTTATACCAGCCAGTTCGTGTCTCTTGTAATGTTTGGCCTAATGATGTCTGAAGACAGAATTTCCTTGCAGAAAAGGAGACAGGAAATCATTAGCGGACTAAAATCATTGCCAGGTATATTGATATTCTGGATTTGAGGAGGGATAGGGGTTGTTGGTTAATGGGCAGTATAAAATACTACTCAAGGATGTTTCT
The DNA here is from genome assembly GCF_000703405.1 of Apaloderma vittatum. Taxonomy (NCBI): domain Eukaryota; kingdom Metazoa; phylum Chordata; class Aves; order Trogoniformes; family Trogonidae; genus Apaloderma; species Apaloderma vittatum. The sequence goes on along the minus strand of NW_009737725.1, from coordinate 4,392 downwards.
TTCTCATTTTAAGTTTCGCTTTCCACATCCTCCTGAAAGGCAGACAATAAAAGAAAAAATAGACTATTAGTCTCTGCGCTAATTACCAATTTTACAAGTGCCCTCCAAGAAACTTGACAAAAAAATCAGAATTTTCATGGGCTGGGTTTTCTAATTACAATAAGGTACTTTGTATGGGAAATATTACTTGACTCCTACATCTGATTTGAAATTTTTAAAGCCTTTCACTTTAAATCAGGATAGATAAAAGGAAACTAATTCAAGGTGACTTTAAAATGGATGTTTACATCTTCCTTTAGAAATACTAATTAGATATATGGGCACTGCTTAAATTGGTAGTTACTTTAAATTTGTTGCTGTAAATAAGGCTGGAGAAAACCTTCCTAAACTGCAGTCAAAGATGCAAAGCCCATGTTTGAATTACATTAAATGTATTTGTTCTAATAGATTGTGAGAACATCGTACTAAGAGCAAACTGCCCTTTCCAGTTAAGAAAGTTTTTAATGTGTGCTTTCTGTGTGCCCCAACAGAGATGATTAAAGAAGTCTTGTCCTTGGATGAGAAGATACATGATTTGGCTCTTGAACTGTACAAACAAAGATCACTGCTGGTTATGGGTCGTGGGTATAATTATGCCACTTGTCTGGAAGGAGCTCTGGTAGGAACCTCTGATATTGTTGGATGTTAATGAAAATGAACTTTTGTGGCTTCTGCAACATAGTTTATTTCTAATATTTTATTACAACTAAATTCTGCTGCAGTAAAAATGCTACGTGTAACTAAGAGCATTTAGTCCTGTAGGATTGAACACATCTGTAAGTCGAACCTGGATATGATATCAGTTTCTTGTTTCGTTCATGTAATAAATGCAGCGTTTAATCAGTCGCACATCTCTCTCTCACAGAAGTTTGAAATGTTAAAGGTAGCTTGCGTTAGCCAAGGTTCTGCTGGGTGTTTGGTTCTTAAGGTTTTTTCCCTTTTTTTTTAAATCTGCAAATGCCTGTGCACAGGCAAGCTCTATTTCCACAAGCAGCCTGCTAGAAATCCCAGTAGACAATCCTGTCTGTTTTCACTATTAACTGATCTTCGAAAATACCAACGATACCATATGTTTTATTTAAGCAGCAGATGTACAGCCTTGGTACAGCTTCTTGTGCCTTTTATTTCTCATCTGATTTACTAGTAACTTGATGGCATTTGTGATTTTTTTAAAAAATTTTTTTTAAAATTTTTTTTTAGAAAATAAAAGAAATCACCTATATGCACTCTGAAGGTATCCTGGCTGGTGAGCTCAAACATGGGCCGTTAGCTCTAATAGATAAACAAATGCCTGTTATCATGGTGATAATGAAGGATCCTTGTTTCTCCAAGTGCCAGAATGCTCTGCAACAGGTCACCGCTCGGCAGGTAAGCTGTTTAATGCAGC
>NW_009737725.1:0-2935 GCF_000703405.1 Apaloderma vittatum | reverse complement strand
GGAAAGAAATTGTACACGTTGTTTTTCTGAGGCACAGTCAGCAGCAATACAATGTATTGGTAATATTTTTTTTCTCCTAATAATTAAGTTCTGAATCAGGTGCTATATCTGCATTGTAGGCTGTCATTACAGGTTGACACCGGTAGTGAAACTTGATTGCATGTGGGTCATTTCTTTGTTGGTTTTTTTTTTTAGTTTGTTTTGAAGCAAATGGAATAATATTAAACTCTACAGGGTGAAAACAGTCAAAGCTAGCAAAACACTGCATGACAAGAGTCATTATGCAAGACTGGCGTTGTCTTTGTTAGCTACCTGTGTGTCTTCAAACATCCCACAGACATGCTCTGAACCAATATTTCAAAGCCAGCTCTTCAGTTAATACTGCAAAATTTTTCTTTTCAGGGTCGCCCAATCATTCTATGTTCTAAAGAAGACACAGAAAGCTCTAAATTTGCCTACAAAACCATTGAGCTGCCTCATACAGTTGACTGCCTTCAAGGAGTCTTGAGTGTTATTCCTCTCCAGTTGCTTTCATTTCACCTGGCGGTTCTCAGAGGATACGACGTAAGTGCTTTCTATGTTTAGCCCTCCAGTTAGTGCAGTTTTGAGCTTCCTCCTACCAGGGCAAAGTGAGAGACCCAGTTACGTGGCACATCTGACAAAGAACAACGAGAATACTTAGTGGAGCTTATAGTGACTGCAGTACTAAAAGTGGCATTTCAGTGCCAGTACTTCAGCTTTATATTTTTTTCTAGTTGATATCCTTCGAAAAGATTTCGCTTCATTGGTTAAGGGTACAGATAGGACTTTTTTTCAGAGAATTAAAAATGTGATATTGGACTTTAACCTAAAATAGTTCACAATTTATTTAATGCTGGCTAGGTGTGTCCATTTGATAATGATGACTGATTTGAAAAGGTATCTTGGGCAAAATAAATATGTATTTGTTTGAAGCGTTTTGGAAGCAAGGGTGAATTCAACAGTGAGTCATTATCTGCAGATCTATCGTCTCTTGTGTGTCTAGAATAAAGCAGAACACATTAGGAAGAGTAAAAAAAGCACGCTAAATAAACTGTCAAATGCAGAATGTCAGCATTACTCTGTCAAATACTGAAAGTCTGTCTCTTCATTCTAGGTGGACTTTCCAAGAAATTTGGCCAAATCTGTTACTGTAGAATAACAGCCAAGGAAAGCTGATGTTTTTGTCACCGGACCTCTGAGTTATACTTGTAGACTTGTGTTGTTCTGAATTGAGAGGTACACGTTTTTCTAAAGAGAAATGACAGTGCTAACTGGAAGGTGTCAGAAGGATTTACCTTGCAGCTTTAAAAGCTTTTGATGTGCCTTGTACCCAAGTGCTTTTGCTCACAGCAAATATTCCTCTAAGTCCTGAAATTGCCAAAGAAGATAAAAATTGTTTACACATGGTATAATGAATGAACTTTTGTACTGTGCAATATATATATACAGCTCTCTTCAGAGTAACTGTGAACGTTTTTTAGCCTACACTACTTAACTAGTTTTAAAGATATAGTATTTATAACTACAATTGTATAGCTTTTTTTAAGTTATTTTTTTTTAGTACATTGCTTATCTGTAGCATCTGTAATGCTCAGAATGTGTACAGTTGTTAGGGTTTTTTTCCTACTTCAGCCTCAAACTGGAAATTCATTGTCCCTTTTCCTATGCAGCTTCCCCCTCTCTGCTCTGTATCTGTGTTTTGTATTTAACCAGTCATTTGCAAAGTTATTCTGTGGCTGTAAATTCCCAGCTATGTTGTGGGTTTGTTTTATTTTTTAAAATTTTCTGCTTCTTTCACCTAATTATTTGAAAAGCCAGAGCAACATTTAGTTTTGTGTACCACCCCAGCTCTTATTTGCATAACATGTACAGCGCAACAAAAGGGAACTGGATGTCTTTCAAGTGATATTCTGTTTGAAGAGTGTACAATGAAATTACAATGCAATTAAAAGATTGTATAATTATTTTTGGTTTGTGGTTTGTTTTTTGGGGGTTTTTTGTATTTTTTTTACCTTTGACTCCTCCTGGGACTCTGAACACAGGTACAATACCACAGTACTCAGATATGAGTAGGAGAGACATATTCTCCCTGATATCAGCGTTCTTTCTTCTGTTTCTTGCATTAGTAAATGCACACATGAAGTTCTCTTCTCATTTCTTATTTTGGAACAGTCAGAAATCATAATGTTTGATTTCTGCATTTTATTAACCAAGTCCTTGGCCAGTAAATTTTTCTTTAATGATACTTCTCTGCAGGCTTGCTTCTAAATGGGGATGTTTGAACGCTTATGTAGGTTAACAGCTTGCAAATGTTACATTAGCTTGATGTAAAAGGAGCTTCTTACTGAAAACTGCTCTAGTACTTTTTTTAACCCCAAAAAAACCCCCAAATCATAACGAAAAGCACGGTGGTAACCTGAAAAAAAGCTATGTAACATCTTATGTCTGTCTAGAGTTAGTGTCCTCTACTTGTTAAAAAGTGGAGCTATTAAAAGCAGCTGATGTCATGTAGCCTGTATGACATCTCACACGGATTTATTTCGAAAGAATTGCCTTTCTGCAGTCATCTATGAGCACAGAAATGGCAGAAAAGCAAGGCCTTAGCCCTAGGAGAGCTGGAAAAACATCCTGCGTTTATTTTTAGTCGGCACCTGTTTTAAAAACCAACCAGCCCTACCGCCAAGGCACAGGGGACGGTAACGTATAGAAGGTTTATGATTTTTGCAGGGCCAAAAATAACTGGGGAATAAGCCTCTTCCCTTCTGAACCATCCCGTGTGAAGCCCGTGTCCCAGTGCTTGGCCGCCATCGCAGACCCAACGTGTCGGGTCACAGCTGCGTGCCCGTGGGCCCAGGTGGGCTGTTCTGGTCCCAAAGCCCGGGCGCCTGGTGACCGTGACGACCCGCGGGGCCGG
>NW_009737724.1:0-39295 GCF_000703405.1 Apaloderma vittatum | reverse complement strand
AAGTGTTAATGCTAAGCGGCGGAACAAGCATGTAACGCAGCACGCTGGGGCAAGCGAGGGAAGGGGACGCCTATGCCTCCGTCTGAAAAAAAATAATTAAATATATATCTATATGTATATCCTGGAGGTGCAGCATTCTGCGTCTATGTAGTGGCTCAAGAAAAAAAGCTTAATAGTATCTGTTTCCCTTATATGGAAAAACAGCAACTATGTTGGCTTTACCTTAGAGGTTGCTGTAGAATGAATACTGCACTTTCCAGTAACTAGCAGGGCACAGGCATCGATGCACCGAGCTCTTCTCTGTGTACCCCTAAATCTCTACAGCCAACTCCAGAGAAAACACATGCCTTATCAAGAAAAAAAAAAAAGCAGCTTTGCAGTTTTTACTTAGGCTTTTGGTCTGATTTAGAAGTCCTGAAGAAGAGCAAACGATTATCACCCCTTGAAAGGTAGAAAGTTTCAATACTGAAATAACTCCGTGTGTGGGGAGGACAGTCAGTCAAACTTCCAGGCACAGAGTGGAACATATACTTTAGTCAAGTAGCTCTGTAGCAGGATTATCCCATTTCAACATACACAGAAAATACAAAACCAAAAAAGCATGGCTACTAGAATGAAAGCAAATTGTATTTATGCATTCTGCTGCTCCTCACTTATATTTTGGCAGAAATGTTTGGTTTCCTAATTTGCAGATACTTTAATATTTTGTTAGTTTCAGGCAGGTACTGATGGTGAATGGTTTTATATTGTTGAATCCATGTTGCAAAAGTTCTGTTGCACAATTTTATAAGCAAGCAGCTGACCACACAGGCACAGCAGCTGCCAAACCACCCTGCCCAAAGATAAATGCACGATGTGTTGTGTACCACTGTGGGAGGACCGCGTAAGATTTCCTAGTACCAGCCTCTGTTTACAGCTGAAATCTTATAAGGGCACAAAATACGTGAGATGCTATTTGAAATACATAGTTTGAATTGGTTTATAGTATTTTTGATCGTATGTATATAAATACGCATTACCCTTGTAAATACACATAGCGGTATTTAAACTAGTAGAGAAAATGCTGTGCTGGCTTGTGCTCACCTCAGTACCAGCATTCTAATCATTTTGCCTGATTTTTCTCATCAAAAGTAGTGGATTCTGCAAATTACAAAACAGTCATTTGACTTTGACTATTCCAATGTCACTGTTCAACAGTTTAACATGAAAACTTTCAGATGGATGCTTAATATATGGGTAAAATGTAGATGTCCAGTGAAATACAAAGGACAGGTAATGGGATTCAGAATGCGGATCTTCAGTGTCTGAACAAGGCCCAAGCTAACTGCATCCCAAACCTTATACCACCGCTTTGTAACTTGTACAAAATGAATCAAGGGAATTAACTTTAATTCTGCATTGACAGTATTACTAGCTTGCTATTTGCACCACAGAATTAGAAACTGGGCGTTTTGAGAAATGCAAAAATGTTGATTTTCCTGCTACAATCTAGATGGATAAATAGGAATTTGATTTTTCACAGTTTTTTTTTGTTTATCTGCCACATAAGCAGACAAAGATATGATTGGGATTTTTATGCCTATGCTTGATGAAGAGACAATACAGCATTGTGTGAAGAATTTTTTTCTTCTTTGCAGTGGCAAACTTGCTTAAAAAAAGAAAAGAGACCACGATCAAGGTGGTAGTAACTGTGCCAGCTATTAAGAAATCCAGGACATGCAAGCACATTGATATACAATTCTCTTCCTTCTCTCTTATGTATGTGTACAGCAAAATTTAAATATTTATTTAGTGAATATGGAAGGTAAATATGTTTAAACCAAACTACTGCAAAAATGTTGTCAGATATTTACTAATTATGTTTATAATGCAAAGGTAGAATTTACCAGTAAACAGAAGTGAGTTATGAAAGGAATTCTGAGTTACTATTTACTCAGACATTCTTTTGGTTTCAACAGCCTTAATTTCTGGATGAGCTACCAAAAAATATGTAGTCTGTGTCACATGTTAATGGGATGATTCTCTCATATCTTCTAGGACATTTTATGATGTATTATTTGATAGCTTGCATGGTTGCAGAAATGTGGATTACACTATATGAAGTAATGTTAGATGATATGTGGGCTGTCCATTAATTAATCTAGTGAAGTATGTAGCACATCATCAACTTCTGGTGTGTCATTTTAAAGAATAGGCTTATATATTAGAAGTGTTTAAATTGCTGACAGCTTTAAAATAGTGCCCACCTGGGTTCTCAAACCACTAGAAAAATACACTGTGACAAGCTAAAGACTTAACGTCTGCTCTCTGCTGCTCAGCAAAGCTCCTAATAAGGGTCATCCACACACTTTCCCACAGCCACTTGAGACTTTGCAAACATTTGGACTCTGAAGAACATCTAGACAAACAGTTTCCTATATGGCCTCCAAAACACTTGTCATCCACTCATAAGATTCACTTAAGAAAACAACAAAAAAAACACAACAAAAACCAAAGAAGCAATTCTGATGATCCAGTTGATCACAACATTCCACGACAAACAAAATGATGAACTCTTAGATTAACCAAGATCCAGAAGCTCCTTGATCAAACCCTGTAATCAAACCCAGAAATAAAAGACACCGAGAATAAGACATGTAACATCACTGCAACATGCACAGTGGAATTTGCCATAACACGCAAGCAACTATTTCTCCGCAATGCTGATCTTTCCAGATAATTTTGAGGATCTTACAGCTGTATCTTGGAGGATGTAGTTGGCATGGATTGTAGTGGCAGAGCCCACAGTCAGAGGAGGATAATTATAGTTAGATTGATTGTACCCGAGATACAGTCTCCAGAAGAGAGAAGACATAGACTGCCCTTTGCAGTTAGAGACCAGCTTGAGCATTGCTTCAGCAGTCATCCTAAATATTTACATAATTATACACACTCACATTAAATCAAGCCCAGTGCACCCCTCTAGTTAATGACACGGTCCTTGCTAACCGTGCCTTAGTGTACCTCCCTGTGCTTATCAACATCATGCACTGAAATCGTTTTATACAGTGTCTAAATTCTTAAACTTCAACTGATTGTCAGAGAAATACCTGTTTGTCCTGCTGTTTGATTTTCATAAAATCACTGAACTGACCTGTTCAGTGCTGACGACCATTGTGTTGAGCAGCAGTGATGTGAAGGACTGGTCTTCCTGCTTCCTGGCCTTTACCAAGCTTGACCTCTTCATCTTATGCAAACATTCTTTCCTCTCCTCCTGTAGGATGATTATGAGAATTTTCATATTTTAGGCAAATTGTTTTAAAATGTTGCAAACAGAAAAAGAAACAATCTTATCACAGTCAGGAGTTCAGTTCATTTAGGTTTTTTTATTTCAGTTTATATGAACTTTTGTAGTAATTGTATTTTTTTATTTGTAAATTTACTCTGACCCAAGTGAACAAAAAAGTATGTCCATCTTACATATTTCTTAATAAAGAAAGTCTTCATTTTGCCAATGAAAACAAATAGTGTGGGAAAGTTTTGGTGTGTGTATTTTTCTTAAGTACATTACAAACACAAACAGTAATTACATCCAGACAACCAATTAACTGGTTTAAATCTAAAAAAAAGTAAAATTAGGTAACTCAAAACAAAACAAACTATCACCCATTTTTCTTAGTGCTGTTTGGTCAGCGAAGCTGTGGTAACTAGCTATGAAATCCATTTACTATAGCTTTTGGGGGACAAATTTCACTTCAGACTTTTTACTTCAGTTTTACAAATTGTTTAATTTGAAGTTTTCATCTGACAGTTGAATTTATAATAATGGAGGAGGGAATCCAACCTACATTATCATATAATTCCATGATTTGTTACACTGTGCAAAGTGTTGGAATAATATTTCTGTAATATTATAAGAATTAGAAGGTCTCTCTTGGCTCAGGCACTGGGGCCTATGTACTTCTAGTGAAATTCCATTTTTTTATCTCAGCTGTATCCTAGATGACCATAAACCTAGAATGTTTTATATAGATTCAGAACATGTCTCTCTTACTTCTGTCTGTACAGAGTAGTTTTAACACAGGATTTATGTTGTTTTAAGCAAAACAATTCATTTAATTTACAAGATCTAAGCAAAAAAATAGTAGAAAATACTGAATATAAATACTGAAAATAGTAGAAGTAAAACAATAATTGGATTTCTCCTTACTGAGATCTGAATGAAAGAGATGTTCTTACTCCTCTAAAAGACCTGGATTCTTCAGTATCAGTGGCAAAGGAAGCATGAGGAAACTCAAGAGATGCCCTAATTCAGACACTCCCTTCTCAAAACTATTTTTAGGAATGTTCTGTACCACATTCATGGCTATTTTCTTTTCTAAAACTAGGTCTCATTTTAAATCAATCCTTACCTAGTCATACTGAAGCTGTTATACTATATCTCTATTTCCTACAGACACATAAGATGACATTAACAGAGTTATTCACGGGAGGACTAAAGAAAAGATAACTAAACCAAAAGAAATCCTATAACTTATATTCTGTCCTCCAGGAAGAGGAAGTTTAACCTATTTTTTAAGACTAGTGTTCAATAGAAATACAACTAAGTGGAATGGATTTTTTTTAAATCCCAGTCTAACACAATATATACATTGACATATTTAATTCTATGTGTACAGATAGAAAACCTAAATGTTAATAATAGTACTAATTTCTTTGATTTAAAAAGTTAATCCAGCCTTAGTGCAAGAAAAGGAAATACATATACTACTCCTTTCTATCAGCTATAACCCTGTTAAATGTAACGGGAACTTTGCCACAGGAACGGTATCGAGCCGAGTTTCCTCCATTTGCATTTGTTCCAGATGACTTCTTAAATCCCACCTGTAAACTCAGAAGCAAAGTGAAAGAAATTTCATGGCTGAGCATGAAATGCTGACTGCTGGGTGAATTTTCAGGCTAAGACATTGAGCAAAACGGATATATCTTTTTATTAGAATTAATACATTCCAAGTGGGTGGAAATCAGTAACTAGGAGCCTCTTCTTGTAGCTCTTATTTATGCAGAACTCCCTACTGACTCGAACAAAGACAGCTGAATCAGGCCCTGCATTCCTTCAAACATTGTGTCAGCAAGGGATTGGGTGTCTCTGCCTCTGTTTTCCGTCCCAGTGTTCCTCTAGCTATGAGATGTCTCAGTTGATAGGGAGTTGCCCCATGATGCAGTTGAAATAATAAAATAGGTAATAAGAGACCAGGGATTAGACACTGAATCCACCGCATTCCATTTGCAAGGCCCTTCCTTTGAGAAATAACACTATGAGAGCATTGCATGTGGCTCTTGGAATCCATGATGAATTCAGGTTGGAAGGGACTTGTGGAGGTCATTTGGTTCAGTCCCCTGCTCAGAGCAGCACCAATGTACGAGTAGGCTGCTCAGGCCCTATCCAGCTGAGTTGTGAATATCTGCAAGGATAGATACTCCACTTTTCTGAAGTAACCTACTCCATTGTTTTACAATCCTCATCATGATTAATTTTGCTTAATAATTAGTAGGGATTTCCCTTACTACAATTTGTCCCCTTGCCTCTTGTCCTACCGCTGCTCACCATCCAGAAGTCAGGCTCTGTCTCCTCGGTGTCCTGCAGACAGCAGTAAGATCCTTCTTACCCTTCACTTCATAAATTTGAATTAACCCTCTCCCTGGAGAACATTGCCTTGGACGCTCACCATCCTGGCAGCCCTCTCACAGGCTTGCTCCAGGCATCAATGGGTTTGGCGTGGGTTGGTTGGTTTGTTTTGGTGCGGGTTTTTTTGTACCAGGGTGCCCAGAGCTGGCTACAGTACTGCAGATGCAGTTTCTCAAGTACTACAGGAAGAGAAGAATCGCTTCTCTCCCACCACACAAGCCCCATATGCAGTTGGCCGCCTTCACTGCAAGGGCGCACTGCTGACTCACGTACGAGAGTGATGAGTCTCCAGCCAGCAAACAGTTCAGTACAGCTCTGATCTGCACTTCCCTTCATTCACTAGCTTTCCAAAGACTGACTTCATTTCCACAGGTTTTCTAGAGACCAGTAAATTAAGTGAGATACGCTCATCTAGAGTCTGTGATTTATTATTGGGCATAAAATCACTTGGGGATTTTTTTATCACCTCCACACCCCACCAAAAATATAATAAATTTAATAAATATAATACATTTACTTACTGAGAATCACTGTTTTATCAGGTTCACAAGTTTCAGCAGCCAGACTTCATTGCCTCAAAATGCCTGTCAAGTGCCAAGGTCTTCTATACACCACACTGGATAGCACATGTTCCATACGTCTTTTATACATTGCGTCTTGCACTTCCAGTATTGTTACGTGGGTATGTTCAGCCCAGAGAAGTCAAAAGGAAACTTCCTATTAACTTTAAGATTATTTTGTTTCAGCCCCTTCTCATTTATACTCAACTTGCAGCATGATGACTGTGTCCTAAAACAAATAGCTCTGAAGTATATAAATAATGCAAATAATCAGATTGCCTTTCTTTATAAGAAAACAGGAAATAATAATTACAATTAATTAAAAAAAATATTAACGTGGTAAGTAACTAAATGAAGCTAAGGAAGTTATTTGAGTAGGAATTTGCAATTGATTCCAAATACTGTGGCTCAAAGTGGGAATGAGAAGGGAAAGGAAGAAAGCTCTATACGTTTTTTGGGTTTTGTTCCTTTTTTTAAATCCTTTATTTCTTCCTTCCAAGGAGAATTTAAAATTTATTACTCAGAACACTTGAAGTATGAGTAGCTTTTCCCAATGTTTCTAGTATAAATTATTCATATTACAGTTTAAATGGAGGAAGCGATTCTAACATTAAAAAAAACCCCAAACTTTAAAGCTTTTTTTTTTAAATAGTAGTAATGCTTCTAAAACATCAGTAATAGTTTGCAAATCAACACCAGATCCACCCAAAATTGCTGTTAGTGTGATGAATAGGGGGGGATTCAGAAGAGATTGGTCCTCTACAATTCTTTTCAAAGGACAGGTTTTGACACATTAGAAATTTAAAACCAAAAATATTGAAAAGTGTTTTTTAGCTTTGTGAACTCCTTTCAATACAGAAAAGAAACCCACATAACTTCAAGACGAATAAGAGCAGAGGTCAAAGAGGCACACTGTCACCAGAGGAAATGTCCTCTGACACCCGCCCGGGAGAGCCAATGAAAAATACTCCTAGGCAGGAGATGCTTGGGAAGAAGGACCTCTCTATCCATCTATCTGTAGATAAATAGACATATAGTAAGACTGACTTTTCCCACTCCTGTTCATCAGTAAAAGGAAGGAAGTCTAATTTTATGGATGAAACAGTGGGTAATATAAATAAGGAGATTCATACTGCCTTTTAAAGATAAGGAAATCTTTCAGAGGCTCCAGTCTGGATACATTTTATGATAAACTGTTGGGAAAAGAGAGTTTCTCTGCATTGCTCTGCACTGCAATGATCTGGAGAAACTTCCTTTGGCATTATAAGCCGAGACCAAAGCCTAAGATAATCTTTTCCCCTCTTTTTGTTTTTGTTTTTAATTTTATTTCAGTGGATTTCTGAACATGCCCCGACTTCAGTGTGGTGAATGCTATTCCATCAGTTAAGCTAAACTAGACCAGTGAAGTTTCTGAAAACAGCATATTGCATGGATGCTAAAGCACTATGGAGAACTGGAAACAATTCCTTCCATGAAAATTGGCTACCAAGCCTTTCCTCCTTTGCAAAATATGCAAACCTCTGCATTCCTTAGTGCATAGGCAAGGCTCTGTACCTACATGTCTGAGTTTTTGTCACAAACGGTAGAACAGTAACAAGTCTGTGAGGTTTTGCTGACTAAATATTCAGAGCCCTGAACACTGAAAATACAAAGAAAAATCTTGGCTGTGTTGTCTAAAACATGAAACTAATCCTTTTTGAATTTACTCCAACTTGTAAAATGTAAGTCTTTTGAAGTCACATATGTACCATGCTCTTATACACGTGTTCAACAGCAACAAATTCAGGGCTACATACATTACAGAAAAAACTGCACCATTTTATCAGTGAATCACTGATATACCTGTGCTGACAATGGTTATTCCCTATGGAACCCTGGAAAAAGTTGCAGTCTGTAGGGTATTTCAGCGTTCAAAATTTTAGTAGCCTTTTCTGTGGGATTTGTTTTGTTTGTTTTTTTTTTGTTGTTTGGGATTTTTTTTTTTGTTCCATTACTCCTCCACCCCTGCAGTGGTATCATAAGCTGCATTTTAAGGCTAAGTTGACTCAAGCAACCCTGGTAGCTACTTACCCTGCTTTGACAGGTTTCTTTCAGAAGCTGTCCTTCCTCTTCCCACAGTCAAAAACTGTATAATACAATTTCAAGTTAAAAAAAAAAAGAATAAAGGGGAGGAGGAACAAAAATTAAATATTCTGAAGAAAATATTATCATTTATTCCACTGGCTTAATATCATGGTATGGAAAAGGTTATCCCAGTGCTCAAAGCAAACCTCATCCTAGAGAAGAGAGGTCATCTAACGCACTCGGAACTAAATCCTGTGTTCTGTTAACTGTGACTGAAGGACCAGAGGAGAAACAAAATCTGAGGAACTTCTTGCACTCATGCAGAATGCAGGTGGGATTTAGCCCAAGAAGATGCTTGGAAGTACAACAGCGTGTTAATCTGCAAATCCCAGCTATAAACCTATCTGGGTCTGCATTATTCAACCCTACGCCTGAGCTATCAGCAGACAGCCTTGTTTCAAGAAAATGCTGTCTGACAGCTGCCAGGTGTAGAAGTTGCTGTTCTTCAGATGATCAGCAAAATATGTTCCACAGTTGCCAGCACTTCTGCAAGAAAGCATTCAGCAGACAGTGCGGTGATTTAATTTATAAGGTCGTTCATATTCCAGAAGCTCTCAAAAACCTCAAGTGAGACTGTGGCCCTGTTGCACTGTACTAAGAGCACAGAAAGCAAGCTCCGGACGATTAGGCGCTGCCATCTGACACCAGGTCCAGGCAAACTGTAGCGGTGGTGGAAAGACACTCGGACAGCAAGGCAGAAACCGATGCAGTAAGCAGCCCGCCTCCAGGACGGCTCCAGAACTCTGTTTACTGTAACTAGGATCTTACAGCTTTTGGAGATGACCACTAATATATTTTACCTGCTTCTCACATGTGAATGATTTTGATTTAGCTTGACTATTGACACTGCTGTTCAAGAGAAAACTTAAGAACTAGTTAAACTCCCTGGCTGGTGAATTGGTCACAACTTCCCACAGGGACTACCCAGACATCCGCAATGGTAAGTAGAGTCAAAGCCTCTACTGGCTGAGCTCATGTTTATTAGAACTATCTGCTAATGACCTAAAGGGAACGATCTTGTGAAATGTAGGAAATAGTTTCCCCAGCTATTGGTTATGACACAGGCAAATAATCTCTTGTAAGAGTACTGCAGGAAAACAAGAGTTATGTTTTATGAAGGATTTTACTTTGCACATTTGGTTTCCTTCCAGCTTGAAAGGAAACTGAGATACTTAAGGTTTCCATAAAAAAAATCCTAAAAAACAAGAGGAAAAAAGGCTGGGTTTGGATCTCATAAACGGTTTCATTTCAATTTTGACTTTTTAGAGTTGCAGAAGTTTACAAATGAAGACTCATTTTAAAACAAAAGATTCTACTGAAATACTCTTAAAATGTTTTGATTCTTGGAACTTTTCCATTTTTCCTCTGTAACTAAATATGAAGACAAAAACAATTTTATTTAAGCATTTTAAGAGAACTCTCAAATGGAAAATTGTCGACATTTTCTTTATTGACTCTATATCCCTTATTCCTCTTTTCCTTCCAAATATTAGGCCAAGGCATTCTAGAAGTAAATGGAAAAGTTACAAGTGGGTAGTTCGAAAAGAGTAACTAGCTTCTGATAAGTGAGTCCACTATCTACATATTTCTTAATATACTCTCTCTGAGCAGAAAAAGAAGAAAGAAGGTTTACAAGGTACCCTATCTTCTCCAAGGACACTGTATCAGCAAGTCATTTCAAAAACTTTAAAATACAGACTTTAGGAAACAAAAGAAAAATTTAGTTGAGAACTTACCCATTAACTCTTGCTAGATTAAGCCGGTGCTGCACACCTGTACAGTGTTGATTACAACATCAGTAACTTGAGCAGAGAACCAGGGGATTACTGGAAAAGTAGACGTTTCCATTCCAAATCTGTAGGTTTTCATTTGTTTTCCAGCTAGTGGAAGCCACATCCTACACACAATGGCCAACTGGCAAGCTTAAAGGAGGAACCCAGCCATTCAGCCGCTCCATACATCCCACAACTTGCACAGGGCCCAAACAGCATCAGACACGCACCAAACCTGGCATGTCGCACAGAACAAACCTACAGCAGCACTACGGATGTGACTGCCTTCTGCTGACGTTTCTGCAGCTTTGGCTGCAGTTTGAATCACCGTGACACTGACATTAACACCCCTTGTGAAGAGGTTTGAAGGGAGAAAATAAATGCCTAGTACAGAGCTTTAATATTTTTCTGTATATATTGATTTTAAAGCTGTGGGTGCAGTTAGGCCTTCAATTAAAGTCAAAATACAAAAAATTGTTTTGTTTAGAGTTACATTGGCAAGAATCCCAGGCACTTAACTGTTCTTCTGTAGAATGAGAAGATAATAGGAAGGAAGGAGAAGTTACCAACAGATTTTTGTTTCTTACAGAATATTAACACCATCCTTAAATTTATCGTGATGAAATGTTATATAAAAGTATGTATCGTTTAAGACCACTAGAGGGGAGTAAAGTAACTTAAAAGCGAATGTTTCCTCAACTTGGTTTTGCTGCACAAATTGCATTTGCACATGTTAATTAACAGCTATAGTAAAACCAGAGTATTAAAGAATTGCATTTGCTTAACATTCTAAGTAAAGTTGATTAGATAATTACAGTATTTCTGTACCATTGTCCCATCTCCCTAGGCTGCAGGCTGACAGGGAACATTCGTCATCTGGTTGAAGCTAGAACATCAGGGATGGCATTCAGCCAGAACATTTGGCAACAGATGTGAATTTCTTTACTTGTATTCAGATTTATAAAAAAGCTACACTACATGATGGGAACAGACTCATTTTATCAAGTGTGAAAAAGGCACCAGGCTTAAAATCTTGCTTGATAGGTAAGCATGTATGAGAGGCAGGAAAACAAGAACGTTGGTTCTCACACAGATCACTGCCCAAGCCTACACAACAGCGAAATACTTACGCAAGCAACACGAATAGAGAGAGAAGTATGATTAATTTGGAAGTGTGAAGTATTCTGCATCAGAATGCTGGGTGAAATCTCCCTCCAGCTGCAAGTAATGTGCTCCTGTATCACTGCCAGGTTACCATCATCTCCATTGTAACCAATCTACATTGTGGGAGACAAGACTGTGCAGTGAATCTCCACAAAAAAGAGCAAACGTTTAAAATAAATTTCAATGGGAAATCTTAGCAACTCCCACAGAACAAAAGGAAACATGAGAACAGAGTTCCAATGGTAGAAGAATAGATTTGACAGCAAATTTTAAGGATGAGTGACTGAAATATGTATGTATGTGACTCTGTATCTCAATACTTCTGGGACATATACTCAGCTTGAGATTTTATGGGAAAAGAAATGCTGTGTAGTAGTAAGTAGATCTCTAAAGTTCAGAGGAAAGTACCAATTACAAAATAAAATAGAGCTAAGGGGGTAATGAGATAGGAAATTCCAAAGGTGTTATGGAAAGCCTGAGAGTGCAAGGAAGCCAGAGCTTTCCTGAGTGCATGTACACAGGTTACACTAAGGTAAGTCGGATTCAATCATAGCAGTCCTGAAAGGCTTTCCCAACCCCAGACAGGGCATTTTGCAAAGATTGCAGTAATTCTGCAGAAGAACAGACAACCAGTTAAACCAGTCGGAAAACTATCAAGCATAGCAGGAGCAAGACTGATGGGTCTCTTTTTTTTCCCCCATTTACCATTTGCTGCCCTTTGGACTATTTCCACGCAACAACAGATCTGTGCATCATAAAAGCCAACCTCTGCAAAAAAGACTGAAAGGAATGGTATTACTTAAGTGAAAGGAAAATGAGGAGGAAAACAGGTTTTAAAGCATAACATAAAAGAAATCCCTATTCCATGCCCTTGGTACATTGAAGAAGCAGTAAGGAGCTTAAACTGAAGCAAGAGTTCAAGAAAGACACAAAGGGAATGGGGAGGCAGCCTTCCAGCAGCAGGGATAATACCAGAAAGGATTTGTCTGGGTTGTTGTAGAGACTGTTATTGGAGATCTTTCAGAACACATGTGGGATGCATCCACTAGAACCAATGTTAGCACAGGTGATTCTGCCTTGCAGCAGGAAAATGGACTGAGCAATCTTTTTAGAAAGGTGGAAAAGATGTGAGACATTATGTAAATTGTAACTCATGTGTGTAAATTGTAATATTGTGTCACTTGATGAAACAGATGACACAATTAAAAAAAAGGTATCTGTCACTCTGGAGAAGAAATACATAAAAATTAATTGATTTCCAACCAGCAAAAGCTGAAGAAGAGGCGGGAGGAGCTACACACACTTCTTAAACCAACATTAAGCTCAAACAAAACAAAACAAGAGACTGCAAAGTCAAAGGGAGAGAGTTCAAGATTAAAATTGGGGGGAGGGGGGAGGGAAGGGTAAAGCCAGAGAAAGTTGACCAATACAATGACAAAATTAATTAATAATAATAAAAAAAAAGTACAAGGTGATAAACCAGACTAAAAGACAGGACAAATCAAAGTGTAAGAGCACAGTAAAGCCATCAGTTGGAAAGAAAAGGTAATTTAGTGGTTAAAGCATTTGTCTAGGATTTAAAAGACCTGGGTTTAATTCTGTATTCAGGCTTCCCAACTTCCTGAACAAGCTACCTAACCACTCATGGCCTCAGTTCCTCCTCGTAAAACCACTGGTGCACAGCAGCTTGCTGTGATAGGAGACAATATTTCAGATGTGCATATGTCTACCAAAAATAAAGAACGTGGGAATTTAAATCTTGTTTATGCAAGACCTATTCTTAATTTTTTTCATTAATAGTTACAGATGTTGCTCATTTCATATAGAAGACCACTGAAGAGACAAGCTAAAACACTAGAATCTGAGACTAATAATTAATGTACTAATTTCTCAAAACATGCATAGTTAGATAAATCCTGTGCACTCCTTTCTATACATCACATATGAGCATCTTATGCACAACTAACTATATAAATGAAGTATTAAAAGAAGGAATCATCCAAATCAAAAAGACATATAACCCGGTAATGAATTCTTGAATAAAACAGGTGCATTTTTTCTGCAGTATAAGCTAGCAGGTGAAAATACATGGCAAACTTATTTTAATAGATTCATTTAGTGTCTCTGTTACAACCTTGGCTCAACCATACAAGTCCAACCACATGTATTGCAACACTACAGCCCCATTTTGTCTGGTGTTGGCCGTCCAGTTTCAGGAGTTGCCACCCCCTATGCTAGCCTGTTACTGCCTCATTCTTTCCTACTGACGTTAGGAGCAGGACTGAGGAATGCTTTGACTAGGAGATGATGATTTTCAGGTCTCTATAGTTGATTCTCATTAAGGAAAACTTAAAATCCCCTTGGCAGCTCTGGAGCTCTCTGGAGTTGTCAGTGCAACAAGACATACAACAAACATTAGGTGAGCAAGGATTTAACTGACTCTCTACGTACACCGACATTCTCACATGCACTGCAATTTTGGTCACTGAAATCGCCCAGTACTGCGATCCAACACAACTCAAACAACAACCAAACTTAGTTGGGCACTTAATGCCTGTATTTAAATATCCTCCCTTTTACTAGCTGGGATTGGAAAGCTTCCTCCCCCTCCCTCTTTTGCCCCAACTGCATAACAGCATCCTCCTCCAAAAGAGAGGAAAGAGACCCAACAAGAGAACCTTTTCTCACATCGGGCTACATCGCCTGCTGATGAAAACTCCCCTGGTTTCCTCACTACAGCTGGGATCTGCTGCACCCTCAGCTTTTCCACAGCAGTCAGTAATGCAGAAGATCCCTTCTCATCGGTCTGCAACCCCAGCTTCTAAATTAAATACATTAAAAAAAAATTAAATGTATAAAAATCATCAGCCGTTGAAAACTTTGGCAGGACTGGGATGATTAAGTACTTCATTTTGCACTGAAAACTCTGAGCTTTTAAACACAGGAAGTTTTTTTAGAAGCTACAGAGAAATGACAGTTACACATACAACTAGCATTGAACAAGGAGACAGAAACAAAACATACTGTAAGAATTTACATTTTACCATGTTAAAAGCAGTTTGCACAATAGAACTGAGTGGCATTTTGGGGAGCAACTACAAGAGAAGCTCTTGTGTCCACCTCAGACGAAGGATTACTTGGAAAAGTATGTTTGGTCCACAGCAGTGAGATGATGGGCCCTCAGCTGCCCTGTCTGAATGGTCAGGGATGTCCTACAGGACAGCAGCATGTTCACTGATGCAGGCTTCATTCACCCAGAGGTTTCTGGACTAGCCCAAGGAGTGAATTAATCTAATATATTGGTTAAAACACTTGTACAAGTATCCCTCATGGGAGGATAAATGTGCTTCTCTTTCACTTCGTGTAATTTGGGAAAATGTTTAAGCTAACAAAAAAAAGCCACTCATCACTGGGGAGGAGAAAAAAATAAAAAAAAAGCCTCCACGTGGGGCTTAGAGGACGACTAGTAAAAACTTTCCCCTGCAGACAAGGCCACAGTTATTTCCTCAGCTAAGAGCTCGGAATTTGGCCCTTGAACTTAACCACTGCCCATATTTGTTTAGGCACAAGCGGTCTCTCATGGCCTCAGTTTGCTCCCAGTGATGATGACAAACCCCACCTTCATTAAAGAGGAAACGGGGTTGGATTTATGGGCGATATTAAAGGCCACCAAGAATTCAAAAGTGTCTCCTTAGATTGCCTGAGAAAGTCTCAAGTCACAAACCAGTCCTGCGTACCAAGAGCTGTAATGCCTTCTGCCTTGCCAGTTGGCCTGAAGTACAAACAGGCAGGACATTTTTGTAAAAGCAGTTGAACACATTTTTCTTCAGAAGGTTTCTGTTGAACCCTGTACTACTTTCTACTTAAAAATGAAAAGATTCTCAGACTAGACTGTGCTGTTTGACTCTGAAAGACCAAATGGGCATCCTCACAGCAGGTGTGTTGTTACATATCAAAGGCATACACATCATGAGACTATTCAGTCTTTTTTCTTCTAATATCACAGAATAATAGCAAGCAAAACCTTTTTGTTTACATCTGTATTAATGTTGACGTGAATTGCTGGCCCATAACCATAATATACTAATTGCAACAAGTATGATTTAATCACACCCTGTTTAAGCGAGTAGCAAAATGCCTCTTTTCCTCAGAGGATGAGAAATTAAATGCTATCCCAAGGAAAGCAAAACGTCTAGCAAAAGAGCATACACTTCATCATTCCCTTCATAAAGTGAGCAGGCCTTTAAACTAGAAGGAACATTACTATATCTTTGGCTTACATTGGTAATCTGTGCTATTTATGGAACACCTGCAAAATGTGGCTATTCTAAGTTTATACTTTTCTTCCGCCTAATACTAGCCAAAGGGAAGAATACTTAAAATGTGACGTTATAACAATTTCACGAAAAAATGGAAGTATTTTTGCTTTTATTATGGGGACACACACAGAAGCTTACAGGGGGTCCTTCAACATGGAAAAGTCAATTAAAATAATTAATTCAAACAAATCCTAAAACAACTACTATCAAGTTCTGAAGGAATTTTCATAACCATTTAAGAAGATTACCACAACTTACAGTAGTTTTGTCTTAGACAAACACTGCACTGCAAGCTAAACTTAATATAAAAATATATACAAATTTATTAAATAGAATCTAATACACTATAAACAATTATGAAAGTGTTATTACAAAGGTAAACAAAAGCCTGCATTAATATTTCAAGTAGCTGTATAGAATTTCTTCATGTAACATTCAAATTGTGTCACACTGATCACAAAATGGACACAGTAGAACAGGTTTTCCTCAATCCTCATACTTCTATTTAAACATCAAATTATCTTTTTTCCTTCAAACAAGGAACTGCTAGTATGAGTTTCAGTTGGAAAGTGGGCTACCAAAACCACTAGATCTTGCTGAAGAGACTGGGGACCCCACACCATTTTTGTCCAAGCATTTGTTGCAGCATCTTCCTATGTTTTAATCTGGTGATACCTTGTGTTGTGTGACAGCAGAATTTGATTTGTCAGAGTTGAGGAATAAAGTATGTTCTGGGTTTGTTATCAGGGGGCCTCTCCTGTACGCTTTAGTGCTGCTTCTTGTGCTGACAATCTTGCCGTTGCCCTTAGAAATGCCTCCCCCAGAAACAACAATTTCATCCTCAGGGGAAAGGGACCTGATGTGGGGAAACTCTTCACAGTACGCAGCCTGTGCTTGCCCACTAGTACCGGCTTTTTGCTCAGGACACACGAGAGGCCTCTTGCTACAATCCAGATGCAGGCTTCCGTTCACAGAGCTCCATTCACTGCAGTTTCCTTCATCTCTTTCTGGAGTTTCTTGACAATCAGATTCCCAAGTTCTTTTAGATTTAGTTTTCCATTTTCCACATGACTGGATACATTTATCCGTGTTCATGACCATTCTTTCGCTCTTGGTTTTAAGCAGATGATGAGCTGGCCCAGAGGTGGCACAGCCATTTGTAAAGCCGGGTGCCTGCGTATTTTCTGGAGTTACTCGAAAAGCAGATGGAGGGGCATTCTGACATGCTATATTACTCGCAGCACACAGGAATCCTTTGTCTACACTTACTCCATCTTCATAAAACTCTGGCAGAATATCTCTTGAAGCGCTATCCAGATTTTTAGAATTATTCTCATCCTGAATATTTGAAGTCACTGTTTCATGAAGTATCTGTTGAGGTTCGGTCTGCATTGCATCAAACTGCAAACGTTTCTGGACAACTTGATCATTGGCTTTTTTGGTAATGCTTTCACCACATGATTTGCTTTCCATATGGTTCGACCTAGTCTGAAGAATGCGATCCCTTTTTGAGTACTCAGCTCCAAGTGGCAGATCAGAATTTAATAGCAGAGCTAAGAGAGGAGGGAAGGAAATAGAGTAATAGGAGGAAATGTTAATGCTGGAGGCAAAACCTACGTTCTTTGTTTTGTTTTTTTTTTTGTAATAAAGAATTATAAGCATTGTCAAAATAAGCAGCTTATACTTACATTTCCATTAGCAAGCCTATAAATAAATCGTACTTCACTTTCTATCTGCATTTTCATTTCTACATTAAATCAGTATGATCAAGGTGTGAATGACTAGAGAATCCAACATACCTGCGCAGGTAGATTTGCTTTGAGGAATGTGTTGAAGAGGTGTTTCAAGTGCTTTAGCCATTGCAACAAGCTTACTGGCAGCATTCATTATTTTCTTCTCAGCTCTGCCAAGAATTGCAGAACATAAAAGCAAATAAAAATATTAAAGTTTAAGGGTAATTCCCTTTCAACTCTGCATTTTACTGCAAGGCAAAGTTAGCAAGAATCAAACAATACCGAAGAGACAGTATGCCAGGCTGCTCAGCAGTGATCCACGCCAATTTGAGCTGGCTGGCAAGATTTCAGGTCAGACACTGTTTGCTCCAAGGTGGGCAAACACCAAACTTCTACATACCTCCTTCAAAACCAAGAGTAATTTCCAAACATATTTGAACTTACCCTTCATGTTTCCCATTATCAGTAAGAAGTTGTTGAAGGCACATCAAACAGTATTTGCGCATTTTCCGTGCTGTTTCTTGGCGCTCTCTTAAAACCTCTGTTTTAATCATTACAGCAGCTCGCTCCTTACTTTCACGGATGTAACAAACCATATCACCTACGAAAAGACTTCATTAAATACCAGGTTTTCCCCAGAGGTGAGAAGAGAGGGAGGAAAAGCTAACACCACAAACTGGGACCGTCTAGCAGGCCTGGAGCAAGCCAGCAAGGGCCTGGATTTACCTGCCAACATTCCACCCAAATCCTCGCGCCAAGTGTTGTCACCTGAATAAACGTTAGTGAAGACCAGAGCAGGTCAATATGAAGCATCAGACAGTTCAGTTGTCCAGTTCTGCATCTTCAGCAGCAATAGAAAACACTGGGCACAGGAATCTGGGAGGAATGTTGCTGGTAAAATGCGAGTCTAGGAATTCTTTGGTGGCAGTGCAGCTGGCATGTGGGGACCTGATGCACTCAAGTAAGACTGAGTGCTACACTTCACTCTCCCCAGCCAGAAGGTTGCCAATTAAGCCAGAAGGTAGCCAATTAAGCCAGAAGGTAGAATACAGCACAAGAGAAAAGCAGATTCTCCCTTGGGACCAGTTGCAGGGTAGGCGAATTCTTTGCTGGAGATAAAGTACCAGTTCTCAAAATACATTTTACCACCATAAAAGACATAATACAGTGCAGCAAAGCAAGGATGGCATAACAAGGCTTCACCCATCACAATCAATCTTGTCTAAGACTATTGTGACAATTCCATTTACCACATTCATGCTAGTAAGAAGGAAAAATTTACTTCTCAGGCAATTTGGCTGTCAGATTCCTGTGCAAGCTGGCTGAAGAAGGAGAAAGTGACAAAATAAATTATTTTGCTCTCTTTTTAGTTAAGACTTTAGTACTTACACTTAATCTTGTTCACAGCTTTAATGTACTGAGCACGCATTTCTTCCAGTCCTTTCACACAGTCACAGGATGTACAAAGTTTTGAGACGCGTCCCTTTGATAGTGACCTGAAATGCACATAAGTCATATTGCACAAGAAAAGTAGCTTATATCTTACGAAACAATTCAACTTGTTTAGATTTTTTTTTTTAAATACCCTGGTGGTGTCTCCAAGTCTTTCAGTTTAGTCTTCATCTCAGAGTTTTCTGCAATTGGAGCTTCTAGAAACTTCTCATTTTCTATTAAAAATAAAATAAAATTTAAAAATTACCATAATTCACTGCACTTCTCTAAACTCAAGGTGAGTTCAACAGAATTTATTACAGAAACTGCTTTCTCTGGTATAAAAGCTCAATGTCATGAAGCACTACCAGCAAATGTACAGCTGCTGCAGTAACAAGCATATAGGAATCAATCACAACACACTTCAACAAAGCCTGGTTAAAAAAAAGTCGCCTCATACAGTAAATAATAAGCTTAAAGCATTTATTTGCCATTACTAACACTATACTGCAGGTAAAGCACCAAAGATACCAGGTGTACACATAGAGAAAGGATGGGGAAAAAATAACAAAAGTTGTTTTGACAAACATTGGAAAATAATTATTAATTTGTGGATTAGCAATTGTGCATTCTTTGAGGTCAAGCAACTTGGTTGCTGTTGGGGTTTTTTTGGGTTGTTTTATTTAATAACCAGAAGTCACTATTACGAAGGAAGGCTGGACTTCTGTGCTGAAGTCTGCTCAGTGCTACTAAGAAGCATATAAATATTATAATGAGCCACCAGAGAGAATGAGAAGATAGTGGAGTTGTAAAAGCCTGAAGCACAGGACTTGAAGCTGATACTCAAGACCGCTGATCGTGGCATACAGACAGTCCTCCCATGGGTAATCTCATGAAAGTTAAAGAATCTTAAAATCTATTTATTTGCTACATAATCTAATCTAAGCAAATGATTATTTTTTTAAAAAGGGTACAGGTATTTACCATAACTTGAAGAATTGACAGATAAACTTGGACAGACTCATAAAAATCAACATTTGATTACTAGGCTTCCTGTTTTAGGAAAGAAAACCAACCTGAACACCTATGCTGAATGCAGCAGATACCTCCACCATACTCAGCCACAGAATTTCTCACATGAACCATGGCTTAAGAAAACAAGGACTGTCACTGCACAACAGAGGGAATGTCTTATTAGAGACAAGTCTTCCTGCTGGAAGAAGCAAGGTTTTCATTGGTACAATATGAGGACCTGAGTCCTAGGGAAGACATGGACAAGTTCAGCTTTCTTCCTTCTCTGGGATGATGTGCAGTCAAGAATCGTATCTGTGACGATCTTGGTGACAGCAGTAGCCTCCATTTTCATTAACATGTCTCCTATTATCCTTCAATCTTTTCTCCAGCCCCCAAGGAAGTTTACACACTATTTGCTTGTCAACAAAAGAGCACAGAAATATTGTTACACAAATCTGTGCAACTTATACATCTGCAAGCTGGCAATAAAAACATACAACATTTTATTTTTCCTTACTGAGCACAAAATTTACTACAGCACGCAGCTGAGGAAAAAACCCACCCCACACAAACTACAGCCTTTGTAGCAGTACAACCTACTACCTCACAACTGCTCTCTCCAAGGTGACCACTTGCCAAACCTGCTTACAGTGGCCAGAGCAACCTTAAACTGAGGCACGTTCAAACAATTCTACAGAATTACTGACCCTCAAGATGCAGTCTGAGAACTCTCCTGAATCAGAACCTTCAGCAAGTCCATTTCCTGCCATGCTCTAACAAGACCCTAAGAAAAAAAATAAAATTCCCTGAACACTATTGTGTACAGCTTCAACTGATTAAAACACTGCAGGGAGAACGATCCTCTTATTCAAATACCAACATGTTTTCCTTTAGAGAAAACATTATTCTGCTCCTTAAAACAAAGGCCTCTACTGACTCCATCACAGCTGGCTAAGAGAATAGAGCTCCTCAGATACCAGCAGAACGGGAACTGTGCATTACGCTCAAGTAGAAAACAAAAAGTTCTTGAGTACAGGAACAAAGCAAAGCAGACATTTCTCCCACAAATCTGTCAGAAACCAACCTAGACAAAAGGAATTCATGTTGCTGTGAGGGGCACATGAATCAATATGACTTCCTCCAAGCAAAAAGCCAACAAGTCAGCCCTATAGAAGAGACCCCACCACAGGAGTTGTTACAGGTACAGCAAAGGCTTTGATATACCACAGACTTTTCATCCGCATTAGTTCAGATTTTACTATGGCCAGAGACTTCTACCAAGTTAATAAAATAATAAAGGATGGAGTCTGAAAGGATGCCAGATGTACATGATGCAACAGCATCCACAGTAAGCACAGGTATCAATATTAAGTCAGATAACAGGGCAATTGACTAAACTGACGGTCAAGTTTCAGGGAGGTTTTACCACCAGACACTGTAAGTCTGTTCACAGAAAGTGATATAGAGAATACCAAAAATAAGATGTTGGACAGCAAAAAGAAGGCAACCACCACAAAACAGCCAGTGGGTTAAGTACTGAACAAGAATACTGGGTAATACCGCAACTCAATCGGAAGCAGTCTCTACCTACAATGGAGGAATCTCAAACAAGTTACTTTGCATCATCCTTTTTTTCATCAGGAAGAGTGTTAGAAAAGCTTTATTTCCATGCTACAGGCAGAAGCCTTACTTTCAGTGACTTTTCCAAAAATATAGTGGATATTTCATACCCATCATTTGTAGAGATAGCTGTCACATGAGAAAAAAAATTAAGAACTAGAGACCTTTGCTCAGTCATCTGTCCTGTATTTCTCATTTCAAAGTGACAAAAAGGAAAAAGAACATCTTAATTTAAAAGGCAAAGAGACTAAATAAAAACCTACTTAAAATTTACTTTAAGGTTTACCAAAAAAAGAGAGACAATAAATAGAACTACAGATCCAAGCTAGTATTAACTGCAGGAAGGTACAAAAAATCCTGTGGTCAGTAGCTTACTACTGCTGGGGCTAAGAAGAACCAAGTAACATTTAGGGCCACTCTGATCTTTGTATTCGCACTCTGAGGGGATGAGTATGGGCACAGCAGGAGTACAGCCCCGAGGAGACAGCTGAAGGACTCCCTGGCTGATGCACATTTATATGTGTGTATGTGCACATGCATACATTATCTGTATAACCCTCATGGGCAACAGGACCCACACATACCTGTACTCTAAGAACATCTGCCATGTGTCCAGTTTGCCTCTATTGTTTTCCTGACACACATGAAAGAGTACCAAAGTGATAAGTAATGTTTAAAGGAAGGGAGAGTAAGTTTGTGGCTTTTTGTTGTGGGGGGAATGGTTTGTTGTTTTTTTTTTTAAAGTATATGCACACACCTGTTCCAGCCACTGAAAACTAAATGATGCAACAGATGAGACACATGGACCCATAGACATTAAAGTTTTCTTTAGGTGATTAACAATCCTAACCCTGCATTTGCTCTGACTTAGCCCACAGACATCCTTAGCTTGCTATGAAGGAACATGAAGCTACCTCCAGCTCTCTTTTAAAGTCCTGGCACACAGCCTCTGTTTTTTCAAGCTCCTGGCAGTAGCGTTCACAGCAAAAATCATCCCAAGACCCCAAGTTCCTTCTTGTGTATTTCTGACCTGCAACAGTAATTGCTAAAAGTCACACATCAACCCTGGGTCCAAAAAAAGAATCAAGCCCAACCCTGCTGTGTCCAGTGCTCTATTTAATCTTCCTCTTGCTGGAAAACATAACATATCAGTATAATTAAAATTATCATGAGAGGCTGGAACCCTGTTACAGAAGGTGCAGCAGCATTTATCAAGTCATTCAGCCTTCACAGACTCAATGCATTCCCATCAGTGATGATTCTGAGTCTTCAGTCAGTGATATGAGACTTGTAGGTTGAATTTTTTTATTGCTAAAAAGATAGAAAACAGCCAAGCAGGATCTTTGGAGTCTGCTGAAGGAGATTCTCCCAGCTGGGAAGCTTCACATGTGGCTAAGTTAAGAAACTCACAAAGACTGGGCTACTTCCAGAACAGCCATGTCTGCTCTCTATAGCCAGGACAGGGAGCTCTAGAGACAGAAGAGCTGCACTACTTGTATTGTTTTGCATTTAATAGATGTTTTGTTATTTTGGCATTGAGGGAATTCAAGCTGCACTACAGGCATAAAGCCAAAGACTCTCGGGTTTTCTTGCTCTATGTTTTTCTGTTGCATAAGAACTCCAACTGAAAAGAAAGTCCCAGAGAGACTTCTGTGCCTCCCCTTAAGTTTTTCCCCTGCTACACTGTCTCCAGCTTTGCCATAGTACATGTGACCGCCTTGGGCAGAGCTACAATGTTAAAGTAGATAGTGGGGACAGAGGGAAAGAAGGAGGAAAACCAAAACAAAGCTAGAAGAGGTAAACATCACTCAGGGATTTGCATTTTTTCAACTGCATTCTTGATCAAAACAAACTGAAGTACAATTCTTGACACAATGTATCTTTTACATGAATGCAGAAATCCTTGTCTTTTCTAATGTCAAGAGCAAGTAGTACAATCTGATCTTCAAAGCTCTGATTTAGTATTACGCATTTACAAGGCAGTTTAGAGCACATTTGGCCCATCATGGTCAACACTGACTTGCTTATAAGCTGTTAAACATCAAAAGTATGAGTGTTCATGCCCACAACCCCAAAGAGTATTTACACGTGCAGCATATATAGAAGCTCTTTCTTTACTCAAGAATTGCTTTAAAAAGCAGAAAGCTACTTGCATTTAAGAAAATTAAACCTCAAAGGCTAGCACTAAATCAGGAAGCTAGAGACCAGTACCATTTGTTACACAGTTTGTGACTTGGACACAGCACAAGCTAATGCAACACTAAACAACCTTACAGCCAGAACTAGGTCTTCTCTCACCCAAGTATTTACTAGTTAACTAATGCAGTAGAGTCATCAATAAGACATCAACTATTAAAGACTTCTACTAATAAGCTTAATTTGATGATATACAATTTACCAGATTAAAAACAAATCAAATACCTGTGCCTGTTCCAGTTTCCTGTAAGGGTGGCCGTTTCCCTAGCCTCCTTTGTGCTTCTGCTTGGTGTCCAACATTGTTCACAGGGGATCTTGCCATCTCCCCAGTTTCTCTTTCACCACATTGCAGGCAAGGGTATGCCTCTTTATTTATGTTATTCACTTCCTCTTCATATTTCTGCAATTGAAATATACTTACTGAAAATCCAACACATAGCAAAACACAACCAAACCAAACCAAAACCATGTTCCACACAATCTTAAAATAGGTAAGTGGTATGCTATGCATAAAAGAAGCAACCCTGGCCACCAAAGATAGCTTTATTAATTGTAACACTGGCTTTAAATCTGCAATAGAACTGTAGATTGCAGCTCAAATTATGAGGAAAATGTATATTCTAGCATACAAATGTTTTACTCGGCACAATTCACTCCAACAGCAGTACCTGGCTATCTTGAGTTTTACTTTGGAAATGTCAGTAGCTCTTAACATTGCAGAATCATAGAGTGTCTTTGAATAGTTGAAGCTAACTTGTTTTTTTAAAAACCTATCCAGCAAGAATTTAGAGTTTCTGCACAAATATAGGTAGTAGAGGAACAGGAGGGTCATCTAGAAAAAAAAGGAACTCCTTTGTTCATTGTTATTGTAGTAGCATAAGAGAAGATACTATTAAAGAAATTACAGACTTCACTGGATGAGGTGGCTCAAGCCAACCAACATTTTGAAGTTCAAAGGCACATTAAAAACAGTTTACCAAAAGACATACATATAAATTACAGAAGACACATCAGACATAGGGAAAAAAACCTTCCAATTCTTTTTAGCATCACGAAAATCACAGAATCATAGAATCACATCAGCTGGAAGAGACCTAGAGGATCATCGAGTCCAGCCTTTGTCCCAGCCCTATCAACCCCCAATGCAGTAAAAATAACTCATAACAAAAAAACTTTAAAGGATCACTTTCTGAATAGAAACATATTACCACTAAAAAAAATGGGTAATATTGTAATGAGAAACCAGTTCATACTCATTTTCCCCCAGCCCGCCTTTTCTTGAAAAACAAGCCAGTTCCTCTCTCTGTCCTATTCTTGGATTATTCCCCAGCTGCTACATGCTGGGTGGTTGAGCATTTCCGGTAGGATGCTCCCCATAATCAAAAACTTACTATGAGTGTAAGCATTGGAAAAAGAGGAATCTGCCAAAACAACGGCAACAGTAGCATTTGGACAGAATTCTACTTAGTCCCAAACTCCTCTAGAAGAGTGTAGGATGTCTTTCCTCCTTTGAGCAGGCATATTGAAAAGGATCTCCTAGAGGCACAATAAGTTAAGCAAGACTGTCAGACTCGAGATAGATCAGAGCGTCAGTTATTCAGTTCTATGGTGGATAATTCACAAAAATGATTTACTGTTTTTATCTTGTTGCTTAGATGTGGTGTTGGGTGATATGGTTTAGGGGTGACCTTGTAGTGTAGGGTCAATGGTTGGACTCAATGATCCCAAGGGTCTTTTCCAACCTGAATTGTTCTGTGATTCTATGATCTTTATCTGTATCAGAAACAGGGGGGAAAATGAAAGAAAAAGAGTAATGCGACTCACAATCCCTATCCTAATTTGACTTTCTCCTCTGTAAAGACCGAAGGTTTTAAAGCCACATCTATCCTTTCCCTTTTCACTTGCTAACAGTGGATTTTGCCCTCCTTCACAGTTTTAAAGGACTTATCTATAAACTCAAATGTTGGATTCTCCTATTGTCAGGATTACATAGATATTTTATACTAGGAGAAAATAGGTACAAGTCCAACTTCTCAAATTCCTTTACTGCACGGCAGTTATTATTTACAGAAATATTACCTCTTTCCATTCTCGCTCTTTCTTTTCCAAAATTGTAAAAACTGTGGTTCTGTAAGCCCGTTGTAAGCAAGCCTTCATCTTGTCTTTGCATTGACTGTTTAACTGAACATGAGCATCAAAACATTCATCCTTCCAAGAATTCTTATTCTGCGTGCACTTGACTAGTTCTTCATGGATTTCACTCAACAAGTACTCAAGATCAACTAGAATCTTCTCCTCATACCGACTAATTTCTCCCTGCACTCTCTTTGTTTCCTGAGCCTCCCATTCTCGCTGCTTTTGGTCTAGTAAAATCTTTATTTCTGCATCTTTCTGAATGGAGAGATAATTCTTCTGCTTTGCAAGATCCTCCTTTGCTGTTGCAAGTACCTCTTTAATTCTGTTTCTATGATCGTCTAAGAATGATCGGTAGTCTCTCTCATTTTGCTCTCGTATCTGCAGGATTTCTTCTTGCTTTTCTTTGTTCCACTGAGCACGGGCTTTTGCTAATTCTGCTTTGATAGCTGCAGGGATTTCTTCTTTCTTTAGCTCCAATTCCTTCTGGAGAGAAATTACCTTTTCTTCAAGTTCTTTCATTCTTGGTCCAGATTTCTCTGTATTCTCGTGTGCTTTCTTCCATTTCTCTTCAGCAGCGGAGAGAACTTGGGCTAACTGGTGGATATATAACACAGTCATTATAAATACATACATATATTTATATAATAAAATATAACACTGGGTCATTAACAATCTATTAGAGATGACTTTCAAATTATTTCATAAAAATATATAATCCTACATAGGCTAAAAAAATTAACCAGATCAGAATACACTACAAATATGCTTCCTTAAGGATTTCCCAACTATGTCTATATTCATTTCCCAGTAATATATGGGATCTGGAAGTCTGAACTGTTAATCAATACACATATAGAAGTATTTTGGGCTACCTGCTTTGCTGCAGTCTCTTTGTGCTCTTTTTCCCATTTTTCTTGTTCTGTCTTTAGATTTACTTTGTACTCTTTGAGGTCTGTTAACTCTTGCAGCCATTTGGCACGAGCTTGGGTTAAAGCTGCATCTACCTACAGGTGGATAAAAAAATCCCTTTCAGTCATCACCACCAAATACATTTTTATTCCAACTTTCATGCATCAATGAAAGAACAGACTTCAGTCTGGATTGCCCATGTTTACAGAAATTAAAAGAATCAGACCAGCAGCACTCTATGTATTTCTTGATGCAAAAATGATACCAAAACAATGAATTTTTTTCTTAACAAAATTATAAAAACTCTACATCAGTGTTGCTCAGTTCTGTTCAAAACTGCTGCAAAACTTATCCAACTGTGTGGGAAAACTAACAGCTAGAAAAAACAAGCTACATGCTACAGCTTCCTCAGACTTTTTTAGAAACTATTTCTAACACAGCAAATATCAACTACTGAGCTTAAAAGAAAGTTAGTGGAAGAGACCACTTTATTTTTTTTTTTTTTAAGTTGCATATGGCAGTTTCACAGGCTCCAGGCAGACAGAACAATTATTTGTTACCTGGCTGGCAAGATTTTTACGGTATTTATTTTCCAGTTCTATTTCAAATTCTTTTAAGGCCTCTTCAGAAGCCATGTTTTCTTTCAGAGCCTTCTGGATCTGCAGCCTCTGGTCTTCAACAATCCCTTCTAACTCTTTAGTTGAAACTTCATCCACAACTGTTACTCGGTCAGTTTGGGTGCTGCGGTCATTATATTCAACTACAGTTCTTCTCATTTCATCCAACCTACTTTGCCATTCTCTTTCTATTTTTGCAAAGACTTGTTCTTTTTTCTAAGGAAAAAAATAGTTTTTAAGAAAATCTCCCCAGTACCCAAATGACTAGACTCTGTTTACATCAATATTCTTCCCTGACAGAAGAGCAAAACCATGCTCAGAGAGAAGATAGTCTTACAACTCATCACAGCTTTCTTCTATGATGTAAGATATGCAAAGGACTTTTCCATGATAACTGAGGGAATCAAGAGAAAGCACAGCCACTCACCCAGGGAACAGGGTGGAAAACTCCAGCATATTACCAGCTGTGACATTCAGGACATCCTGCATGTTACTTTACAAAGTCTAGGGTGTCAGGATTTTTTTCCCCCAAAATCTTAAGCATGAGTGGTAACTATTGACTTCTTCAGAGGTTCCTAAAAGGACAGATCCTTAAAAGCTACTTCAAGTGGCAGAAAAACAGTGTATAAGTCTACCTACATATAAGTTCTCCTAAAAACAAACAAACCACCACCAACAAAACAATTTGAAAACCCTCTGTGTAAGTTCCACACCTCTTTTTCTTCCTTCTCCCAGTGAACTTTGGCTAATGCAACTTCCTTTTCAACTTGCTGGTTTTTTTCCTCCAGCCACTGCTTCTGTGCTGCTGTCATAGATCTGGTGTGTTTCTCTTCAAGCTCAGTCCTCAGAAGGTTAAGACTGTCTTGTTTTTCTTCTAGCAGCTGTTTCTTGAGCTAGGCAAAAAAACAAATAAAAACTAAACAAACCCCTAAAAGTATTCTCCAAGGCATAGGAAACAAAGTGATGGTATAAAGTGATGAGAATGCATGACTAACTATAGGGTCTGAGCACTGATCTTAATGACATCTGGAGAAGAGGTTCAGCTCTCAAAAGGAGGTGTTGTAAGGCATGATATCAGTGATTATAAACTATTGCTCTAAAATAAGTTTTATTATCAAGTATCTTTATTCCTAGCATACTTTGAACTGCATTTGTTTAGCAAGACAGTTGACCTAGTTTAGTCATTTCACACTGATACTTTCAGAAAAGTAAGGCTTTTAATTAATATAACAGTCTGAATTCATTATTACTTCAAAGCCCACAACATTTTCAGATCAGTTTTATATAGGGAGAAATCTTGGTTTGCCACTCAGTTTTTTTGGAAAATGTCTCATGCATGTAAAACCTCACACTGCTGAAAAGTGAAAACTATGAAAGCTGACTTAAACCCCAGGACACAACAGCAGCCTAACTTAAACCAATAGGTCATATGTATCAACTTTCTGACATCGCTGAATCTCTTCAAAGTATCTTCCAGCTGAAGCTGTACAGTTTACAGGTATTCCCATTAGTACCTTCTCTTCCTTCAGCTGCTGCTCTCGCTCAAATTTCTTCCTTAAAGTAGCTTCCAAGGTGTCCTTCTCCCCACAGACTCCAATGTAACACTCCTTCACTGCAGTCATCTCTTTGTTCAGCTCCTCTATGTCAGCCCTTCACATGACAGATTATTTGCTACCAATTAGTCTTTACACTCACAGGATAGCAAGTCTGTTTTTAAGAAAGTAACTAGCACTGAGTGCCAAACAGGAAATGCGAAAGTTTCAGTAAAAGTGGAAGGAACAGCAAGCCTTACTTTAACTCCGAGATTGTCTCTTCGTAAGTTTCAATAAGCTGCTGTTTTTCTGCAGCACACCTCTCCATCAGGGCTTTCTCAAAATGTGCTTTTGTGTCCTCATGATGTTGTTGATAGATTCTTTCACACCTACAATTTCAAGAAAGGAAAACGCTAGGTTTTACTTGCCCCCTTTTAAACAGGGTTCAACTTTTCCTTAAGAAATCAGCTTTCTAATGCTGACTTCCCCTTGTATCAGACAACTGGAACAAGATTATACATGTAGGCTAAAAGCTCATAGATAGAACAGAGTTAACAGACTTACTGGTCAATGGCTTCTTGTTTATCCTGATCAAAATTCTGAACCATCTTTCTCATCTGACGACAGAGATCTTGATTTAAGATTTTCAGTTTTTCCTCACTTTCCTTCAGTTCTTCAATAGTTGAAGCATGGTTCTGGATGAACAAAATTCAGGTAATGGGGGGCTGTAAAGAACGTTTTCTAATTGCAGGTTTTAGCACAAAGGGGTCTTTTGTGGTACTTTTTTTGT
Organism: Apaloderma vittatum; assembly: GCF_000703405.1. Taxonomy (NCBI): domain Eukaryota; kingdom Metazoa; phylum Chordata; class Aves; order Trogoniformes; family Trogonidae; genus Apaloderma; species Apaloderma vittatum. The sequence continues at coordinate 9,710 of NW_009737724.1, read as the reverse complement.
AGGGACAAGCAGCACCTCTCTCACCTCCACTTCTTGCAGCAAAGTTTCATTAGCCTTTCTGAGTCTCAGAACTTCTTCCTTAAGATTATCAGAAACCGAAGGACTTGCCACCAACTTATCATTCATGTTTGTGAAAGGCTAGAAACAAAAAAAATTAGGATGATACCTTTCAAAATACACATGATTTAGAAGTCGATGCTTTAAAAAAAAAAAGATTTAAGCTGTAGAATAAAAATTTTATGTCGAAAAAATAAGTAAAAAAAACCAAACACAAAAGGAAATTATTGCAGCTTAGTATCACTGTTACTCTAGATAAATTCCTAAAATTCATACCGTCATGAAGGTTTAAAGCACACACTTGATGTTGTGTTTGCAAGTCGAATGACTATCAATCACCAGAGAGCACACTTCTCAAGCATACTGCATTCCTATCCCACATCCAGGTCACAGTATAGATTACAAGAGCAAATGTTACAAGTCTGATCAATTTATAGAGAGAAGTTAATAATGGGCTGAAGAGAGATGCAATCAGATTCCTTGTTGATCAAATTACATAGCAAAGGCTGCCTGAAGACCAATCTGTTTAATGTTCCATTTGTATAACCTAATGATACTATCAGGTTTCTCACAAGAAATTACAAGATATTTTTGGCAAAAGAAAAACTACTTTCTCCAGTCAAAAAAAGCAGAGTGGCCATTAACTGCTATCAAGCAAGTAATGTCATAAGATATTTAAAGGTTGGTTTGGTTCACTAAAATCCAGTGCATCTTTACTTTAAAAAAAGTGTAAAAGAACAAACCTCTGACTCTTTCGATGCTTTTTCTGCTTTCAACAACTCCTTGTGTTCCTCTAATGTCTTCTCGCAGTCTTTCAGATCATTTTGTAATTGAGTAATCTGATTTCTCTTCATTTTATTACTGCTCAATAAACGTTCCAGCTCAGCTTTTAATTTCACAATAATTTCATCTTTAGAGAGCTCTCTATCCATGTCTCTGTTCTGTATTGCACTATTAAGGAAGATATAAGCCATTCAGTATTTAAAAGACAAAAAAACATTTACCTGGAAGGTAGTGGTAGCAAAGAGAAGAGCAACTAATGCTACCAGAAAAGTTTATAAGAGTAAAACGAGTGAGAAAACATGAACACAGAAGCCTTTTTTGGCATATGCAGTTAATGTACAGAAAACTTGTTCATTCAACTGTTCCCCCAAAAGACTCACTCTCACATGATGTGAGGTATTTTGAGACATTCAGTTGTTTTAAAGACAGCTTTAGCATTAAGTACCTAGGTGAAATTTTTGAGCCAAAAGGCATCCATGCATATAATCCATACAATCCAAAAAACACAGTCCCTATGAAACCTGAAGATTTTTTTAAGCAGAAATTAAGCATCCAGTTTATGGCATTAAGTCTTATTTCTTTCCCAGATTATCCTGACATTACAAGCAGCATTTCAAATATCTACCCCAAAATTGAATGTTGATCCTCTGTAATTTCTTGAGGATTCTTGTTGAAGGAAAAATCTAAAAATCACTGAATACCTGCAGAACTTTGGTTTTTTCACAGGGATTTTTTTTATTCCCAAATCTACATAGGAATCACCCATGTTTGCATGCAGCGCTTCACCCGTATCGTTCAAAAATACTCCAAGCTTGGCAGCAGATTCATACAAAGCTATTTCCTCCTTCAGTTCCATTAGTTCCTCCTTAAAGGAAGAGACGGGGAAAAAAAGTTACACTCAGCAGAGCAATGCCAGACAAACACATTAGGCCCATGATAATTCCTCCAAAGAAAATAAATATGTGTAGCTATTCTTTCTAAACATAGTTGAATTTACTTGAATCATCACTACCCATCTATACTATCATCTTTGATACCTCTAGCAAAGCATATAATAAAATTACAAATTAATTAGGGAATATTTTCTCTTGCTCATTGTATTATATTGTTCTTATTACAGTTCATACATCAAGTTAAGAATTATTTCTTTCGCTCTTACTTCTTTATGCTGTCATTGTATAGTAAAACAGACAAGAGAAAACTACACAGCTGGAAAAAGATCCAATTACTCTACTACTTACAAGGCTTCATGGTTTACAAGATGATAGATTTAAATCAAATATATGAACTGAATTGGAAACAGACTTCCACTCATTTTATAGAGGACTCTCTAGCATTCCCTTTTGCTGGCAAAAGCTAAATTCCAGAATATAGTATCTCCAACTACCCCTATAGTCTAATAAGTTACAAGATTCCCAGCACATAGAATTTACACTCTTTTTTTTCCATAAGCAGATTACAGATGTATATCAGATTTATGATGACATATATGCACCATTATGTTTGAATTTAAAAAAAAAAAAAAAGAAAGAGTCAAATTTGCAACAGTGGGAGATGAAGTAGTGGATACTCCTTTATTCAATGTAAACATGCTTGTTTCCTCATACAAATAACAAGAACTCCAACTACCAATCTCTTCACAATAATGCCCTCCCCTCTAAAATCAAAAGAGTAAAATATTTTATAAAAACTAATTAACCTGCAAAGCCTTGTTCATATTATTGCTTATCATATGCGCAGACTGAGCTTGTTGCAACTGAAATCGTAACTGATTTGTCTCCTGCATCGAGCCTATTGCACAAAGAAAAGAGAAAGAAAGAGCAAGTCAAATATGCAAGGAAGACTATGCAATCTGAGAAAAGATCACTGTTAAAAACAGTAGTGTTGATTCTGGTGATAAGCATTACTCACCATGTTTTAGTCCATGGTTTAGTTGTGGGCCTGGCATTGCTGCATCAATGGTTGGACTCAATCTTAAAAGTCTTTTCCCGCCTAAATGATTCTATGGTTCTATTTCCCTGTGCTCACTAATAGCTACTATACACTAAAAGACTTCAACATGTAAAAGTAGGCATAAGTCAAATATAGAAAGGGCAGACTATTTCACATGCTGCTCCTACTGTTACAGTTTCAACAATAAATCTTGTTGTGATTGGATTTTAGAATGGCAATTCAAGTAAAATGCGTAACACAAAAATAAGTAGCTTGCTCACAGAGGCTGGTATTTGGTCCAGAACTAAGTTTACCCATACGCAGCACAAAACGCATAGAAAAACAGTTTAGTCACTGTTGCTTTGGGTTTTGGTGGTTTTTTTTTTTGGTTTGGTTGGGGTTTGGGCAGCAGGGGGGGAATAATTTTATTTGGTTGATTTTTACAGTTCAGTCTAGAGTTAAAGTTCATTTAAGTCTGACTAATGCACTGCATAGGAAACGATCTAGTACACGTTTAGCTTGGTGTTGATTCCATTTCAATAGGAGCATAGATGTGCAATTTCATACTTCAGAACTGAGCCATTTCTGCAAGGAAATATAAGGTATGAGTAGAAGGCTGACCTGTGTGCAGTAAATTTGCACATTGCTTTTGGCTTTCTTCCAGGCTTCTTGTCAGTCGATTTATTATTTCAGTTTTCTCGCATTTGGTTTCTTCCAGCAGTTTTTCAAGTTGCTTAACATGCCTTCCTAGATTTATGCAAAGGTCTTTCTAGGAAGAGAGATTATTTTTTACTCATGTTAGGAACATCTAGCCATCTAGGATAGTTTCAGATATGGAAAAAGTCAATTCACACAAGACATCAATCTGATACCTAAAGGGGTAGTGGCCAGCTAAATCAACCACAGATCAGATGCTGTCCTTGGCTGACACGTCATCTCTTAGAGCACCAAAGTTAAGTTTTCACTAGGAGACAGTAAGTATACTCATATATAAACATTCCTAGATGGGAATTGTTCTTTTTTCACATGATATACAAAGGAGACCTTCATATGGCATGATTTAGTTACCTACACAGAACTGTGAGGCACAGCATCTCATCTTTACACCTTGACTTTTCTATTTTCTCTCAGACAGGAGACCTCAAACATATTACCATAAAATTTTTTTTTCAGCAGAGACAAAGCTGTGTAAGCTTTGTTGTAGTACTGATAGACAGAAATTTAGCAGCCGTTTCCAAGCAAATGCTACCTACCTTTTCAAATATACAATCCATTTACTTCTATGCATATTTATGTTGAGATAAGAATTAGAGATATTTCTTTTTCCTTTAAGTGAAATAAGAGGACAATTTATTAAGACCTGCTTGGTTTACATTGCTTGAATATTTCTAATGGTGTAATGGACTCTCACAACATGTCAGATAGAATAATTTTAATAAGCTCTATAAAACCATGTAATACAATCCATATTAAACTCCATCTTAAAGACAGCCTTTTTCCCTCCTCCTCTCTCCTTTTAAACCTGTACTTCTAAAATAAAGTGACTGTTCAGTGGTCCTCAATCATTTTGAAACTAAAGCTTGGTGACAGACTGTTTATCAGTTTTCTTGCAGTAAAAATATCACATCATTTCTTAATTGGGTCTTTTCTTCCTTGGATTTATTTGCTGGTACTCTTTCAAAAAGAGATTGTGCACAGCGCGAAAGACCAAGAAACTAAGACAATGAATTCTTGCCTCCTCTGCATCTACTATATACACATTCACAATCTGAGCTCACAGCTGCCTGGAGATGTTATAAAAATACACCACACTGGCTTCATAATATTGAGACTCATGCAGAATTTCTTTTCTATTTGCTTAGCAGCTTCCAGAAGAAGTTATCAGAATTATAGGTTAAGAAGTACAGTTTGGGAAAAAAGAGGAGATCTACGGCTTCTTCAGTACAGTACTTGGCATCCTGAAATTTCTCACCTGCTCTTGGAGTGCAGCTTTTGTAGTATCAAGTTGTTGCTCTAACGATAATACTTGCTTTTCATACTTCTGCTTCAGTGCTGAAATAATGGCCTCGTGTTGTTCTCTGGCTCTCTGAAGGGCATCTGATCGCTGAAGTTCTAACAGCTGCTTCTGCATGCCCTCCATGGCTACCTCTGCCAGTTTGGATTGCTTCAACATCTGTAAGAACAGTATTAGAGCAGCTCTCAGTTACATATATTTTACTTTTGTTGCAATATTCTGTATGTCAACTCAGGTTTTTTGTGCAAGAGTTGCTAGAAGACCTCAGATAATGGCTGGATTTTAACACAAATTATTTTCCAGCAATTCACCTTATTCATCATATATTCAGATTCTGTAATGATTGTAAACGTTTCAAGACATGCACTTATGTTTAATGCAAATGCACCCCAAATACAACTCTAGAGATCTCCCAAAACAGAGAGTTTAAAAATATTTATAGTACCTGCTCCTCATTGGCAGTAAGAGTCCGAATTTGAGTTTCAAGTGCCTTTATCTGACCTTCAAGATGCACTTCCCGCTCCTTCCCATCCTGATAGAGCTTTTGAGATTCATGAAGACTAACAGCCAAACCATCCTTTTCATCTTAAAAAAGATGCATAATAATTGTGAGAGACATGGCCCACCAACCAACAACTTCGTGGAACATGACTGGTATCCCTGCTCTACAGAACCATCTGCTACGAGCCCACTGTCTCACACTGTGGGCAACGAGCAGAAAACAGAACCAAAACCTTTCAGCCAGTCTCCATCCAGTAACCATTTTGCCCCTCTGGTGGCTGGCAGCACTCCGATATTTGTGCCTTCAGAACTCTACTGGAGACAAGACCCAGCTGCCAGCACTAGGAACTAGCATCATCCCTTACACCAGATAAAGGGAGAAACAAAGTAATTCCTCTGGCAGAACAGCCAAGAGCAATCAAAATGGTTGACAGTTGAAGTTTTGTCTTTGCTTTGCTCCTTTTGCACTCTTAAAAGTACTTTCTTAATTCTTTAAGATCACAACTTTTTTTGTCTAGTCCCATAAGGGAGACCAAGGCAAACCATCAGTCGCCACTACAGCTTTGATCATTTTAGAAGAGCTCTGTATGACAGCACACGCCCACAAAATCATGTATGTACACTTCTCCTCCTACAGAGGTTTAGTTGTTGGGGATTTTTTTATTTTTTGTATTTTTAACACACTACTTTAGCAAACTTCTCACTTTTTTACATTTTTAACACCTGGCACATGGGAACTCTGGAATAAAATGGTGGTCTTGAGAATGCAGTAAAACTTAAGACAATTATGCAGTCAGGCACCAATCCAAAGAATTTTCTTTAAAACAACAGAGAGAGAAGAGCGTTAGGTCCACATAATCCCAAATCAGTTTTATAAATATGATTAATAACTCTAGAAACACTATCTAAATCAAAGTTTCAGAAAAAAAAGTTGCTAGATATGAATAAAATCTAAGAACTAGCAGAAAACATTTTACCTTTTATCATTGAAAGCTGATGATTCAAATATCTAATCTGCTGTGTGCTCTTTTCTAGCTTTTCATTAAGTTCTTCTAGTTGTCTTTCTCTTGCTTTATTTAGAACTTGAAGTTGAAGAATCTGCACATTTTCTGAAGAATCTGCCAAATTTCAAACAGCATACAGATCAGTCAGCACAGCTTAAGAAAGTCATTGTCATAAGTAATTCCTGCCCCAAGGTACTTCCTTCATACAGTGCCAAATCCACTGTTGGTTCACAAAATTGCATCATTTTTCTAATCCATGTCTGATTCACATCACCTGACTTGCTCCAGCAGCAACGGCTGAAGAACTGTAGGAACTACCAACATAATTCAAACCAGGAAGCCCAGATAAAGGTTTAGGTGCTGTGAATTCACACACAGTCTTGTGACAACTATAAAATTAAGATGAATAACAAGCAAAGCAGTTCTGTCATTTGAAGTACAGAAAAGCGCAATGGGGCACCACGCAAAGTATATTTTCTAAGGCAGAGTAAGTAATTATTTTCCAATATTACAAACAAGACAAAGTGCCAGCAAGACTTGACATGAAGCCATCAAAAATGGTTTCTTTCACAGTCTCACCAGCCAAAACTACATTTTTAATAGTCTGAAACTCAAATACCTGGATCAGAAAAATAATTTCTCTTTTTTTTGTTGTTTTTTTTTTTTCTGGGAGGAGGGGGAAGATAGAAACTAACCAAGAAAACAAATACAAAATTAGGGATATCCCAATGTAAGCTTAGAGCAAAATAAAAGATCAGGTATGGCAACATACTTTTAGCCCTCCTCTTACTAAAAATCTGCTGAAACCAACAGGTATTCTACTGCCAATTTCGAGTGGACTTTTCCCACAAATTTATTTCAAGTCTAAACAGCAAACACTTACTTTCATCATTGCCCAGGAATTCATGTTGCAAATCTTCAAACACTTCATTTCTTCTGGTTCCTTCTTGGATTACTGGAATATTTTGATGAACGCCATTTTGGTATGGTTTATAAGTCACTTTGTAAGATTCTGGTGATTGGTCACTGACAATGTCAGATGCAACAAACTGCTGTTGTGACAACATATACATAAGAGGACATAAGTTAAAACTACAGCTGTAGTGAAAATTCTTTTCATTTTACAGATTGACATCAAGACAAGCTCTTGCAGCTCTTCATTTCCAGGGTCCAATCCAGCACACCATTAAAGGTAATAAACATTTTCATGAAAGCTTCCACTTCAGGAGAGCAGTGAAGTGTCAGCTTCAATGGAATAAGCACTTCAGTGAAGCCCATTAATTAGCCAACAAGAGTAAAAAACCCATGAAACCATCAAAACCAAAGCCATTAACATGCACATATGAAAATCCAATTATTTAACACTTCATTGTTTTAAATATACTACAGAAGCTTCCCATCATTGTTTAAACTGATAAGAGATTGAAAGTGTTTAGAAATACTACTATCAATAGTTAAAGACCTGTGAAAACTTTCCAAAAGAGACAAAAATGCATCAGATTCTGAAATACCTTAAGATGTTCCTTTGGAGCATCTGGAAAACTTACTATTTTACTTTGCTGATTGCTAAATTCTGGTTTATGGCCATTTGCGTATGGCCTGAAGTTTTCAGGAAGATGATACACATTGTTCTGTTGGTAACAACTTGGAGCATTAAACCCATCTCTACCAAGATACACATCATCAGGATCCTCTTGACCATTCTGGCCACAGTAGTCATCTTTAACATCATATAAATGTTTTTTCTCTGCGTCGTTATGTAGGCCATTCCAATTCTTTCCAAGCTTTTCAATACGATCATTTTGCTGGTCACGCAAGAATTGTTCAGGGTACAGATTTTGTCCTTGTTCATAACTCTAGGAATGGATAAGAGGTTTAGAATTGCACTCCCAAAACTCAGACTTCCTCCCACCCACACTTTTTCTGGGGTTACCAGCCCTCAAACTACACGTACTGAAAACAGATAGCAAAACATGCCACCTACATGAGAAGCATTTCTCTAACGAATTGAAATAGTAGTTGGCATGTTATTATGAACATGCAATTCCTACTAATTAAATCACTGTGCATATAAGCTTACATTTTGAGGATCACTTATCAACGAATGACCATTCCACCTTCCATCGTGCTTCCCAGGCTCACGTGATCTAGAGAAAGACAAGCAGCTTAACTAAAACAAAACAATCCATCTCTTCGTCAAATTAAGTGGCATCTAGTTTGTTTCTCAGGGAACACAAACCATATCACAAACTGCATTACAGTTCCCATTTTCCTTGGACTGCTTTTACAGACCTCACCAGCTAAGATTTTGCTCTATTCTCAAAAACACAATAATAAAAAATGGTGAAAAGAGCCTTACTGCTCCTCAGTCTCATGAATGCTACAGTCTGAACAGCTGGAGAGCTGGTTTCCACTGTCATCCAGCATGTCATGGGGAAGGTCTGTCAATAGTAGTTTCAACTGAAATAGAAGAAACAACATTCATTATGTGCTTTTCAAAAGAATGAGTACAAGTTCAGTGCAAAGAGATAGAGAGAGGCAAAATAGGTCACTTGCACAAAATCCTATTTTTCTTCCTCAAAGGAAAAGTTCACAACATTGGAACTCACAGAGAGACTTATATCATGGAATGCTTAAAAGACTAGAGCACCAACCAAATGATTTTTCTGGCAAACTCTTCTTAGGAAATGAGCTGGTTTTTTTAAACACTTAAAAGAGAGAAATGGGAAGAAGCTACATACACAAGCCTTCAATTTAAATAATTCATCCTTGTTTACCTCTTGTTCTCTTGCATAATCCTCTTGGTCATAGTCTTCATCTTCATGTTGAGTTTGCAGAGCTCCACTATCGAAGTCAAGGGACATTGCTGTCTTCCAATGCTTTTCAGTATGCAGCAAAACCTATTGCAAGACAGGAAAACATCACACATGAATGGAAGTGTGGGGCAACCAAAAAGAACACCCTCATTCCATGAATTAGGTAGCCAAACACAAACAAAAATAGCTTGTTTGAAACAAACATTGTCCATTATCTAACATTATCTAACAGCTTTTGTTTCTCAGGATACCTGATGCCACTCATTTCTAAGAATTTAGCATTTAAAACAGATTATTTGGGCTTTTCATACGTTGACGTTATTAAATTATTGATGCTTAGTTACACCCAGATATTATTTTCTCCAGGCATGCCATGTATATACTGTGACAGCTGTCAATAGTTATGTCCACTTCAAAATCTTCCTTCATGTACTTCTAAAGAGTAACTACATCTTGTAAGAAATACCGAAAGCACGGTACTACCTGTACAAGCACCTGTCTTCGAGCATCCCCTAAACCCCACAGCGTGAGCGGCAGCGGCCTACCCCGCAGAAGGGCGCTGAGGGGGCTCAGCCAGGCCCGCATCGCCCGTGAACGACCCCC
>NW_009737723.1:11544-26171 GCF_000703405.1 Apaloderma vittatum | reverse complement strand
ACCCTCGGGTCGCTTGGGCGTGGGGCTGTTTTTAATAGAGATTTTTAATCTAATGGGGACCACTCGTTTAGTTCTTCCGGGTTATTTTTTTTTTTCTCCCTACGGACACCTTCTCCAAGCGTGATCTCCAGTGTGTACGCTGTGCGCCGGCGGTATCTTTTTTTCTTTTGGTGTTTCCTCCCACCCCCGCTGGAAGCCTGCGCGGTCCGTGCTTGCTGGCCGGGGCTCTGCGTGTGCCTGCCCGGCCTCCTCCTCCTGCTCCTCCTGGTGCAGGTGGTCACATGCTGAAAATGAGCCCAAGAGGCTGAAGCCCTTAACCTGCCCTTGTGGCATCGGTGTCTAGCAGAAGGCACGTTGTTTTGGTTTTTGACAGCTCTGTTTTTTGGCTCGTCTTGAGTAAATGAAACCCGTGTTTGTTCTAATTAGGGTGCTTGCTAGGTTTTCTTAATGTCAGATTGACAGCGTCACATCGTCATCTCTCTAATTCCCTTCCTCCCTGTGTTGCCTGTAGTAATACTAGTATCTGCTTGGGGAAGTTGTGTCATCCAGTGCTTCCTAACACTGGCTGTATTTCAGCATGCAAAGATGGGCTGTAGCTGATCTTGCCGTAAGTATTATGATCATATGTGTTCCGACAAAGCTCAGCTTGTGAAGGAGTGTGCCCATCTGTCATGTTGTGGCAGAAGTGATGACTTTACCTGTTTCCGTGAGACGAAGGATATTGTCCTAAGGAGGATCATGGTCTTTGTGGTGGTCGTGGGCTGTTGGCTCTGCTACGAGCTCTGTGGTAAGGAAGAATGAGGCAAGATGATTTGGCTGATGGAGTGCTGGTCCTGCACACTCACTTTCAGAACTTAAAACTCTGCCAGGACCTTTAAAATGGGAGATGAGGGACAGAGGGCATCTTTATACTTTTGCTTCTGAATCTTTATGTCAGTGGTAAGAGAAGTGCAGTTTGTAAACCTTTGAGTCTGACCTAAAGGTCATTTTAGCAGGCAGGTATTTTAGCAAGGGTTGTTTACAGTCAAAGGCTAGGCTAATGAAAAGGTATCAAATAGTTAAGTGAGGCCTGTTCATAGTCCTCTATGGTTGGGCAAGTATGATGTTCACAGTATTAAAATAAAACTAATAGCTGACTGAAATAACCCATGATGAATAGTTCCTTCACTGTAGGCAGCTGTTGTAGGTGAAATAACATTAGGGAGTCAATCTACATTGGCCTGGTTAATATGAAGTATAAACTTGGGCCTAATCCCCCCCTTCTTGATCTTTCTCTTCTTGTGCTAGTGTCTAGAAAACGGATATTCCTTATAAGCCTCAAGGCTTATGCTGCTTTTTGCCATGGAAAGAAGCCACCAGTTTAAAACAGTGAATCATAGAATGGCCTAGGCTGGAAGGGACCTTAGAGATCATATAGTCCAACCTCCCTGTTTTGGGCAGGGACGCCACCTCTCGACTAGACCAGGTACCACATGGGGACCGAGTGGGAATTGAACCCACGACCTCAGTGTTGGTCCTTGTTGCTAGCACCACACTCAAACCACTGAGCTAACCGGTATCCCAGTGAACCCTGGCATGTCTCTCTGAATAACTGGAAGTCTGAGTGGGCTGGAGTCTGCCCTTGTCACATTCTGGGCTGTTTTACTCAGAACAAAAGCAGTCAAAACTTGATTTGGGATCTTGAGTTTCTTTTGCTTCTCTCAAAGCAAGCAATAGCGTGGAACTTAACAGGATGCTAAGAGGGAAGCTTGAGCAGTTTGAGCATTTGTAGTGGCTCTGTGTGTTCAGCATAAGATGTACTGAATAACTGTGTCCTGGCCTGGAAGGAGCAGAGATGCATAACTCTGGGGCAGATTTCGTATCCGCACTTAATTTTACCTTTTGCTAGAATAATTAATAATAATAATTAAAAAAATAATAAAAATACTTCTGAAAAATTCTGTAGCCAAAAGCTCAATGTGAAGCCAAAGCCCCAATACTTGGTGCCAACATGACAGGTAAGAGCTGCGTGCTCTTTACTGAAAACAGAGAATGTTGTGGCCAGCACAAGTTCCTAAGACTCGATGTGATGCTTGAGGTGTCAGATCCCTCAAGGACTGAGGCATCCTATAAAGATGTGATGAGAGTTTACCTAGAATTTAAAAGCTTATCTCAAGATACTTACCTAGTTTTTGAGTTTACCTCCCTGCCAAAATCTTAATATGTTAACAGAAGATTGCTAAGACTTTGCACTTTACTTCTAGAGCTTACCTGTTACTACTCTTTGCCCTCCCCTTCTTCTGTTTCAGGGTTCCTTGGAAATAACACAGAGTTTGGAAGATGATCCTCTACTAGATGCACCGCTTATTTCGTCTCATACATTGCATTCCCAACTGAGGCCAAGATTTCATGCTATCCCAGCAGTTCTCCTTGCCAATTTTCTGTTGCTAATACATGTAAGTTCAGGAAGCATGATTTTATTATGAGAATTTGCTGTCTCTATTCTGAATTTTTATTGTTCATGTGGACAGAATTCTCATGAGACTTGTTCATGCTGTTCTTCCAAACCAGCAGAGTACTGTTTGTCATTGAATTTTGATAATGTATATGCTAAATGATACTTGCTGCATTCTCATTGTTTGTTGGCACTGACGTGCTGTGATGTGTCTTGTTAGGAAGAAAAGCCTTTAAATAGTAATTCTATGCTCTTGGAAATGTACTTTCAAAATAATGTTACTGCCGTAGAAGTACTTACACTAGTTATAAAGGTCTAAGATGATTTGATGCCTTGCTTTCTGGAGGCTGAACTTAACTTCACAGAAAGACTTAATATATTTCTTCTGATAACTGAACAAGCAAAGCTGGACTTGCTCTGAGGGTTTTGCATGGTAGTGGATGGAGAGATAAGAGAATCCAAATGTTGCTTCCTGCTCTTTCCTTCTGGAGGTTGAGGACAGCTTTTGTACCTTGCAGTGCAAAGGTGTTTTTGAGGCTGGTAGACAGAAATAGAGAGACTCCTACCTAGTAGCGAGCTTATCCTTGATTAAGCTGAAGAGGCTTACTGTTGCTTGTGAGTGTGTGGAATCCAAACATGAAGAAGGAGTGATGAAGTGCTCTGATCCTGAGATCTAACTGAAATAGTACTTGTATGATGCTTAGAGATGTGGTTTAGTGGTGGACTTGGTAGTGTTATGTAAATGGTCGAACTATCTTAAGGGTCTTTTCCAACCTAAATAATTCTATTATTCTATAATGCCACTAACACTGACCTGAGGGTAGTATGTTTATAAAGCCAGAGAGTGTACAAGACGTACGTGTGTGTTGCTCACTGTTTTAGAGTGTCAAACAAAAAGATGCAAAATGTACTCTCTGCTGGAATTTTAAAAGCATGTACCAATCTCTAAGGTCTCTCTTTGAACAGCTGTGTAAAGCTATTCAAACAATATGCCCTAGCCTTCTAATTTTAGAAGTAAATGCTTTGTGGACTTAAGAAATGCCCCTTTGTTTATCACGTAGACTTAGGAAAGACTTCTGCTGCATAAACTACCAAAATTCTCAATGGAAACTGCATATCCAGCCTTATCCCTCTGTACTTAGCACTGGTGAGGCCGCACCTTGAGTACTGTGTTCAGTTTTGGGCACCTCGGTATAAGAGACATCGAGGTGTTGGAGTGAGTGCAGAAGAGAGCAACAAAGCTGTTGAAGGGCCTGGAGAACAGACCTTATGAGGAGCGATTGAGGGAGCTGGGTCTGTTCAGTTTGACAAAGAGGAGGCTGAGGGGGGATCTCATCATGCTCTACGGTTACTTGAAAGGACATTGTAGAGAGGTTGGTGCTGGTCTCTTCTCACAGGCAATTAGGGACAGAACCAGGGGGAATAGTTTCAAGCTGCAACAAGGCAAGTTTAGGCTGGACATTAGGAAGAAATTCTTCACGGAAGGAGTGGTCAGACACTGGAACAGACTGCCTAGGGAGGTGGTTGAGTCACCATCCCTGGATGTGTTCAAGTGTCGTTTAGATGGGGTCTTGGGTGATATGGTTTAGGGGTGACCTTGCAGTGTAGGGTCAATGGTTGGACTCGATGATCCCAAGGGTCTTTTCCAACCTGAATTGTTCTATGAGTCTATGATCCCCTTCCTGAAGAACTCTGGTGCCATCCCATTAGGATGGCACTTGAAGTCTACTACAGAGGTAGACGCTGCTACTGGTAGTAGAACAGTAAATGTTTTTCTGCCCAACCTTGGGGCGTTATTATCTACTACCAAAACGGATGTAGCCAAATGTCAGTCACCGAGATCCTAGGAAACTGCTCCCTCTTCTGTTTCTGCCACTTCCCCTCTCTTGCAAATGGAGACAAGTGTGAGGAGGAGAAGAAAGAGGGGGAAAAAAGAACAAACTTCTGAGGCCTCTGTCAACACACACTTTTCCAGGTAAAGTATTACTGCTGTTGCTGAACCTGCTGCAGTGACTGGTTGGTCCTTGGAACAAAATGCGAAAGTATCCTTTTTCTGTTGGTGAAATACAGCATAATAATTGCCACATGAAATGGTGCTGTCTTTTGCTGAAAAGATGGATGGGGAAAGCAAGCTTATTGGATTTCCTTCCCCTCTGCTTCTGCAAATATGCACAAACCTTGTGAAGCGTGGAGACACCAGGTTAGCTTCTGATGCGCAGCCTGCCAAAGGGGCAAGTATCCTGGAGAAGTACAGCCATCTTAGTATTATGCTGTAGAATTGTAGCATGTCTGTAAGGTAATTTGAATGTCACTTGGCATATTTCCTTTCCACCCTCTGGTGCTAAGAAATGGAGTTAGGTAGCAAATAACACTGGTGCAGCTGCCTAGTTACACACAATTCTGGAGTGTGTAGTAGGAAATGCTAGAGTGTGGTGTGGCTGGGTTTTTGAGTGGCTTTCTTATTGCCAAGCCTTTATTTTCTACAGGCTTCTGACTCCTATCAGGAGACTCTGGAGAGCAGTGTAAAGTGTACAGGCTAGAATTAATTTCTTTATATTAACTCTTTCCTTAATCTTCTCTGTCTATGCACATACACAAAGCTGAACTTAACTGTTACTATCTGTAAGAGTAAATTTTGGTATATAAATCCCCTGTACTGGGCTGAAGCACCTGTTGTTGGACTACCCTAAAATGTAAGCAAAACACCTTTTGTAAATGCTACTCTTAATGCCAGCTACCTGTTTCCTCTTGTATACACTGCTGTAGTAATGAGTAGAGCTGCAATGCTAGGCCACTCCCACTTGCATCAGTTTAATATAGTCATTTTCTGTACTGAAACACATACCTAACATCTGGAGGGAGTGGAACTAGGTGTGATGTGTTACTATTTTAAAATGGGAAGCCAAATGGCAAATAGACCAAATGAAATATGGGCTAGCAGGATTATTCTTAGCTTTGCATGAAAAGGAGGTTAAAGAGTTAAATGAATGTTTTATTGATAAACCTTCCTTTTATTGAACTTATTAATTTGACTACTTAGCCCATCTCAGGTAATTTGGGATTTAACTTGCATTTAAAGTAATGCTCTTATCCATAATATAGAGGACATGCTCGTTTTTTGTTTTTTCTTTTCTCCTACCTTCTACCCTGTCTGTCCTCTATAATGTCTCTTTGCTGTTGATGATTGTGTGAAAATTATTGCCCCTTTTTCCTCCCTTCTGAATTACTTTATTCACAGTCAGAGCAAGCTAAAGGCAGCTCCTATCAGGAGTGCTTCTGGAAGGTTAATTTCTGAAGAAAGCTGCTTAAGAAATGACAAAACCATGAAAAATAAGCTCAAGGGAGTGGGAAGGGGACTCTTAGACATAGAATTTTGTATAGAAACAAAGCTAGCAAATGAAAATCAAACTTTTTCCTCCTTCTTCAGTTCTTATGGGTTGTTTCTATCAGTTATGAGATGCAGAATATTGGACACATTAAGTATATGAGAGGCAATAGTTTTGCAGACTTGAGGCAAATTGATTTCTTTTTGTTGTATGTAGAAGCTCTGAATTCTGTATTGGTGGGAGTTGCTTTTGTTTTCAATAAATCAGAATGAGAAAGTATCATGTTTTCTTGGTCACTGAATGAAAGTAGTAGAGAGTACTTTGTATGACAAAAATACTGTATAAAGATTAAAAAAGCCCTGTGTATATACATATACCCCAGATAATGTACACCCATGACTCTGCCTTCTAGTTGGGCAAAACACTGCTGATGCTTACTCCTGATCCTGAAAACTAGGAGAAAAGCCTAGAAAACAGGAAAAGTTATGGCATAATGGCACTAATCTGGAAGTATAAATATATATACAATCTGAATTACTACACTCTGGTCGTTCTGCCATAAGTTCTGAGGAAGATGGAAAAAAATTATAGTAAATACACTAAAGAATGATAACCAACTGGCAAAGATGTCTACCCAGTGTTGTTAATATATTTTTTTAGATTACTATGATGTTTCACTTTTAATGTCATAGTCTGGAGATTATGTTCAGTGGATATAGTAACAGGTTGATCTTCACTTACGAAATGTCAGTTTCAAGAAATGTACTGTACCAGTAAGATATGAGGCTGTCCTGCAGAGCAGAACCAGGTGTTAACTGAATGAGTCTGAAAAGATGCTTTTTTTTTTTTTTTTTTTTTTTTTTTTTTTTTTTGGAGCGAGTATGACATGAGTTCTGATAAAAGTAAAAAGGCAAAGTAAAGAGGGCCCAGAAATAAGATATATTCACTATGAAAGGAGGACTTGGGGAACCGTGAAATTGATTTGGAGAAAATTCTGGAGTGGTGGTTCGTCACTCTCTTCTGCTGGAGACTGGAAGATGCTCTTACTACTTAGCAATTTTGATCATTGCTGTATTCCCAGAATGACATGTAATGGTTGTATTAAGTGTCTAGTGTTTTATATGTCATTTTATCTCTTAATAAAATCAGTTCAGAAAGCAATGCATAATGAATAAATTATGTAAGCATGTATATTTATTTTTTTTAGTGTAGTAAAAGTGTTGCCTTTAAGACTTTCCTCTCTCTCCCTTTCTCTTCCAGGTTGCTTTTGTTGTTCTAGCATTTTTAGCAGCTATGTTTTGTTCTTACCCCAATCCAAATCAGGACAAGTGCCCTGGTAACTATACTCACCCACTTAAAGTGCAGACTGTCATAATCATTGCAAAAGTAATTCTGTGGATTCTGCATGTTTTCTTTGAACGATACATCCAGCATCACCACAGTAAAGTCAGAAGCAGAGGTTACTTCACAATATATCGATCAACAAGACATCTGAAAAGGCTTCCACTGGTGATACACTCCACAGGTGAAGTGAACTTGCTCTCCTTGCTTTTTCTTTTAAAGCTTTAAACTACAGTTTTAAACAATAAAAGACTGAGCAGTTTATATATCGTGTGTATTAATACTATGAACTTTAAAAACCTGCCTATGGGCATTTATAAAATTATTTTAGTCAGGTGGATCTCCTGACTCGCGTTTCTAGGCTCCTAGATGTTGCAATGAACTTTGTAGTGTAAAAATACCCACAAATGTGAGGCTGAGTAGAACATGCAGTCTTTAGCCATAAAATGTTCAGCCAGCAAGGTTTTTGTTTCCGTGCTAGTGACCTCAGTTTGCATACTCATTTGTGTAGCTGCATATGTGGCAAGTCTGCTAGTCCTTCCAGAAAGTGTATTACCTTTTTATTATTATTTTTTTCCAAAGCTCAGCAATTAACATAGAAACAGATGAATTGCATGTTTCTCAACAGCTGTCTGAAATCAGTAAAATAAGCGATTTTCTGATCTTCAGTGGGGCTATGTGTACTGCTCAGCTCTACTTCTGCCTATGGACAAAGGGTAGTGTATGGGTGTGGTTTAACTGTATCTTCTGAGTTACATCACTGGCTAGTGAAGCTGAAAGAAGTGTTGGTACAATTAGCTCGTGTAGCTTTTCTAATAAACTACTTCAAATCTAAAATTATTTAACTTGAGGAGATTTTTCACACAGATAGCAATGCAAAAGGGAATGGTGGTGGAGTTTTTTGCCTCTTATAATCCCACCTCCCTTCTCTAAGTCTTCTGAATAGCTGGAGTAAAAATTTTTTCACCAGAATTGATAAGTTAGATGGTCCTGCTTTTATATAAAACTCTAGCTTTCTTTCAATTCAGATGCTAAAAGAGCTAATCAACTTGATGAATGTGCAAAACTTCAGGCTTTGGCCACTAGATAGAGCTCTGAAGATAAAGATGTGTTTGGAGTGCAGTGACACAGTTGGGCTAGAAGGGCTTAAGGACGTTTCAGAAGAGTAAAAGGACTATTTCTGCCTACTGTGATGCAATCTGCAATACTTACTCCTGTCTTTAAGTAGCCAGTTTCTCCCCTGCCAGGCAAACTCGAGGAATGTGTAAATGTTCAGGTGCAATCACTTATGTGCTATAGGTGGTTGATGTAGATCACTTGTCGTTGAAAAGGTGACCAGCTCCATTACTGCAAGCTCCCTGCCATGCTGATTGCTGCTGATACCACTTCCATCCTGGCAGTTCAGTTGCTTAACACAGTATGAAAGAGAACTGTACAGTTCCCTAGCTACCTTAATGGTGTTACTACACTTAATGCTTAAACTAGGCACTGGTCATGGGATTTTTACAGGAAAGAAGAGAACATTTTGCCCTCTGTATCAGAGAAGAGGGCGTGTGAAGAATTAAGAATGCTTGTTAGACCTGTAGCTTAACACTTGACTAATCGTGCTCATTTCAGTCAAACTTTCAGTATCTTGCAAGTATTAAAGTAATAGCTAGGCGACTGGAAAGAAGCCTATGCAAGTATTGCCCCGTGAAAGGAAGGTGGTTGGTTGTTTTGTTAGCCTAATTTAAATACACTCAAATCTACTGCTTGAGAGTGTTCTTCCTTTATTTTGAATTGGCTGATGTGACCTCTTAGAAATTGAAAGAAACCAATAGTCTGCGGGAAGTTTTGAGGATGGGTAGCAGCAACACGGTTAGAGAAACATTTAAGCCAACCCATGTATGTTAGGTATTTATACTGTGTTTCTTCCATACTTGTTCTTTAAGTCAGAAAAATATGTAAGAAAACTCTTCATTCTCTACGATTATATTCAAGTGCTGAAATGAAACCTCACTTTGCTGTCAATAGTTATAAGCTTGTTTCACCTACGTTAAGGAAACTGGCTAGAGACACAAGTATGGTGTGAAATAGAAAAGCATTTCTGAAATGTTGCAGCCAGTGCATATACTGGGGATGAGACAGTACTAAGTTATTCTCAACAGCTAATGGAATTGCTACACCTGTAAAATATAACATTTGTCTTCTAGGTAATGCAGCCCTGCTTTTGATTTTGTCAGTGCAGCATTCCTTTCCTGATCGAAGTAAAGTGTACCTGTACCTGATCCTGGGAGTCCTGGGCCTGGAGCTTATTAGCTCGCTGACGTGCTTAGTGATTTACACAGGTGAGAGAGATGACTTTTGCTGTCTTGAGTGAGACTTACTGTAACTGCTACTCAGCTGTTTTGTTTGCCCTCACAGTAGCTCACTTGGAGTACTCAAAGACATTTTACTGCAACTACAAATACAGAATGATTCTGTGCTTGTAGAAGGAGAACTAAGGCAAACTCAAAACAATTGGGAATGTTGTCAGGCTTGATTTAATCTCCAAGTACTTCTGAATGACAGCTCCAGATTACCTCAAAGCTGTTGATCCAGTGAAGTGGCAATAAATGCGTAACTGTTGCAGAAATGTAATGTGAACAGGCTTGTCTGTTTAACGGTGTCGTCTCAAATGCATGTGTGACAAGCTGTGAAACAGGGAGAGCTGTCTGGCTTAATCAGAACTGCTGGGATTTACATGTGGGACGTGCATAGTGTGATTGTGCCTTACTCTCCAGACTCTTCCTCTTTCTCTGGTCACACCCCAAAAGCTTCAGTTCCTCTTTGTCACCAACACAGAAGATTCCATCTAATGTGGATTGTTTTTCTTAAAAAACCAACCAAACAAAAAATCCATGGCTTTCTGGAATCTGTGCTAATACTAAAATAAGATACTGCTTCATAAAACTGAGACATTGCTTTGTATTGGCACTGTTGGCATGTAACATTATCTGCTTTTAGGTTTGATGTAACTTATCAAGCCTTGATAAACCTCTTTTCATTAAACTATTGCAGAACTATCAAATGTTGATAAATGCTTTGACCAAATACTATATGAGTTCATAGCTTGCATCGAATCAAATGAAAATAACTGAATTGGAGAAAAAACAAAAACCGCAAAAAACCCACTGAAAATGTATGACACTAAAAAATGCAGTTATTTGTTGTTTGAAGAAAACTAGAGATGTTTACTGTGAAGTCCATGTCTGTTTAAATGACATGTAGTTCCTGCTTTTGAGTTAAATAGTTTATGCTTCCAAGATGCTGCTTTATGGTTATTTACAGCTACAAACAAGGAGATGGCATGTTTGTTAAGTAGCCTTGGTAGCACTGGTTTCTCTGGGTGTGGGACACAGGGATCAAAACCAGTGGGCAGAACTTAGTTTGGTCCTGACTTCTAATCAAACAGGAGGAAAGAGTGGAAATAAGTCCTTCAGGGCTGCCTGAAGCTTAAATCTGACTTCTTTTGTGATTTCAGAATTAGTAGTTAATCTAGGATATAAATTTTTTGAGAAGAACACTTTGGTGTGGTCTGAGTAATGTAATGACACACAGAGAAATACTGCCAAGTAGCTTGGTCATCTAGGAAATATAACAGCACTGAAATCAAAAAGTCCCAGCTCTAAACTATGTCCTCCTCTTACAGCTGTGCAGAGGCCTGAATGCTGTAGGATTGTCAGGATTTTCTCTGAATGGACCAGCCTGGCTCAAGTAGACTGTCCTCTGGAGGAATAGAGGCAGTGATGAGCAAACAGAAGTGTGGCAGTCCTAGAGAACTATTCCAAGAATGCTGGAGATCACGTCTTTGCATATGTATACTTGCTTTCTTGGGAAACTCAGGAAATAAGAGATAAATTGCAAAACTTAACTGTTTCACTGGAATTCCTGATGTTCTATTTATTTCTTACCCTGAGGCCTCTTGGAACTCAAAGGGCTACATTGTGTCTGTCTTAGCCTGGCAGAAAAGTATAAGCAACTGCACGAAAACTGACCTTCATAGTCGTAAGGTCTGAGCCAGGACTTCCATAAGAGCTCTCCATAAGAGCTATCTTCTGTCACCAAAAAGGTTTTGTTTCCTAGTTTGTACTCTGTCAGTTCCTGTACCCATCAAATTCATTAACCAATTTATACTAGGAAGCTGTAGGGTGTGGTGTTTTGCTTTCCAGTTGCAGAAGGCTCTGGTGAGTCCTGGAACTACAGTGAAGGAGAGGCAGAGCTGCATTGCTAGGAAAGAGTAAGGCAGTTCCTTCTGGCAACAGCTACATGATTTCTTCAGCAGCCCCAAAACAACAGTTGTCTAAGCCTCATTCCCAAAGGCTTAGTGTGCAAAACTAGAGTAAATTTTCATGTAACTTAACACTTGCTTGAAGATGAGGAAGACCTCCAGTCACTCTAGGTTGCCTTTTCCAGTGGGTAGGGTAACTTTTCTTTTCCATCCCAGTATGTGTTGAGGTAAGCTAAGCCACTGTGTGCATGTCTGTCTCCTGTGTAGAAGCTACACAAGAACTTATTTGGCCCATTTTGAAAATAGCTGGAGAACCTTTAGTAATAGTGAGACTCAAGTTTTCTCTCAACAGGGCAAAGTATGTGACTGGATGGAAGCATGAAGTTGCTTTTAGTAACGGTTCTAAGGGTAGTCCTGTGCTCAGGGTCAGAGTACCCCTCTGCTAGGCAAACACTTAGCAAATACCACTTACTGTTAAGATAGTATCAGATAATGTAGCTGAGCAACAATGGCAAGATTAAGGTCACTTTACACTAGCAGCTGCTTTCTTGTGTTAGTATATTACTCCTAAATTTTGGAGGGAAGATAGTACCAGCTAATACATTGTTTCTCCATGGTAGGATAATTTCTTTCTGAACTACTATGAAGAGGCATTAAATGCTTAGCTATAGAAGATTCATGTACCTGGCTTAATTTCACAGATGAAAAGTCGTGTCATGGAATACCTGACTGTAGTTCTGTGTATTTCTTCTTACCTGTTGGAGTTCTTTAATGAGTGGCATGATGCCCAATGTCCTGTGAAGTACTATTGCCTTTCTTAAAATTATCTCTGTGTATGCAAATGTAGCCATAGATGTGGGACAGGGATTTGGAAATGTACAAGAAATTGCTCTGAATTACCTACAACAGACATAAGACGTGAATCGTTTAAGTGAGGTAAATGTGCGTGGAATGAAGTATGATAGAGCACTAAATGTCAGCTTCTTGTTGGAAGTTTGTTATTGGTAGAATAGGGAGTCAACCTTTAAAAAGTTTTCTAAATATATTTAATGACTTTCTTACATATTTCTAATATCACTTGAATAAAAGACTAACATTCCCACAAACAACCCATGTTGGGAACTCCACATCCATTCCTTTGTGACTTTATTTGTAGAGAAATACCATTATAGAAATAACTAACCTTTGAGCTTAACTTGTAGTTAACCTCTGGAGGGTCTTAGCACTGTTTTAGCAGGCTGGCCTGTAATAAACCCCATCATATTATTGACTTCTAAGGACAGTATTTCCCTGCTGTAGTAGTGTGGATTTCTCATGGAGCCGGACTGTAACGTTTTCAGTCGTGTTGGGTGTGTTGCTTCCCAAGCAGCCTGAACTTCAAGGTCCTGAATGCCTACTCCAGATCTCTCAGAGGTACATACCCTGAATCAGGATCTGATATTGAATGGCTTTAAATATTTTCAGCTTCCTTCCAGAAATAATGCAGAGGATGCCTACAGCTTCTCCCACGCCCACCCGTCCCCATTCCACATATGTTAAATTTAGTCTTGAGCTTTATTCACAGGCGCTGGGGAATGACTTCTGGTTTTCATAGCCAACAGAGCAAGGTTCACAATGTAAAGCTGAACACAGAGCCACTCTGGTTTGAATGCTTCCATGTTTTCTGTAGCAACTCTGCCCTAGTTTTAGAGCAGGCAACAAGCTGCTGCTTCATTACAGCTAGTCTAGTTAAAATAGTATGTATCAAAGAGATTAAGTTTTCAAGTTCTGACCTAGATACTAGCATCAAAGCTTGGCACAACTGTTTTATGGCATGTTGCTGAATTTGTGGCCTAAATTTGGAGACTGAATCTCACTACCCTCTCAAAAGGCAATGATCATTTCACCCTCTCCTAGGTGATGGATTGAACTTTGTAGGTGTTAAACTGTATGTTCAAGCTTCCCCATTCATGTCTTTGTTTTGCTGTGGTGGTCTAAGCAATGAGGCTGAAGAAGAGAAGATTCTTTTATTGTCTTTCCATCCCATCTCCTCTCCTAAGACAATCCTACAACAATCGTCTGTTACAGATTTATTTGCTTTTAACTTGAAGCTTGATGATAAAGCTTTTTTTCCTTTTTTTGGTTGCTTTGCAACTAATATATAAAAATTCATTGCAGTGAAAATAAGCAACTTCAATCGTGCGAAGCCAAGACCTGACATAATTGAAGAAGAAAAGATGTATGCCTACCCTAGTCATATTACCTCAGAAATTGGATTCAGGTAAGATTGTGGGTTTTTTCTGTATTAATCTTGTACTGTGGTCAGCTATGGTGTATAGTTAATGCATATCATCTTAAATCTGTCAACCAAAGTAGAGATGGGAATAAGTTCTGAAGGAAACCATATGCTTAAGAGTACCATTTTACACAGATGAGAAGCAGCAGTCTTGTACTTGCCATATAGTAATGGCAATCTGTTGTGATGCAGAAATCCTCAGACATGAGGACAGAAATGATTTGACCATTTATGGCTGGTTGAATGAAGTCTTAATGTGCTATAAATAACTGTGCTTAATCTGGTTAGTTGACTTCATATGGGAGTTTGAGGGAAGATACTGGTGTATTATGCTGTTACTTTAAAGCATGCCTACGGAAGCCTGGCTTCTTCAGGGAAAGAAATATATTGTGGGCAGCTGATAGATAAAGAAGAAAGTCTTGCACCTGTATTCTGTGCTAGCAGTTGGGCATGAGATTCTAGTGAGGGATTCAGAATATATTTCCAATTTGGGAAGGAACTTTAAAGGTGTGTGAGGCACTTAGGTGCTAAGAAAGTTCTCAGTGAGATAGAAGAGCTATCCAACATTAACCTCACAAGCACTGAGACTTACTGTGCGTTTATTCTTTGTGTACTTTCTGACTGCTTCAACATCATTCCAGTTGCTGAAATGAGTCTGGTATGACTTAACAAAATCCCATCATCAAAACTAACTTGGATTTCTATAATAAGAATTTACTGAGAAATTTTCTAATACAGTATGATGTGCTGCTCTGTGTGTGCACCTTAGTAAAAAGCTGACGTGAAGTCGTGACTAATACGTCGGCGCTTCCCCTGGTGTCACAAGTGCAGCACGCACATGCTTTTATGGAACTTGGAAGTAGATGTCCAGGATACAGGAAGGATTTAGAGTTGTCTTGAATTTTGATACAATGTCCGACTTGCATCTTGATATAAACAGCATGGTGAATGTATGGTGGACCTCATTGCTTTCTCATTCAGCTTCTCCCCTGAGAAATTCTC
>NW_009737723.1:337-11354 GCF_000703405.1 Apaloderma vittatum | reverse complement strand
TTTCCCTGGAGAGTTAAGGTCTATTGAAAAGTGAATCCTGTCAGCCCTTCAGTTGACCCTGGTTATAAGACTGTTTTTTGAATATTCTGACCTCTACAAGCTAAGCTACTGATCAGGACTTCTTGTGCTTTAAGTTGGTAGGGCAGATTACTGGTTAAGTTTGCAAGCTTTCTGTCTGTGAAACTTGTCTTTTTTTCCAGTTTAACTGGACCTAAGCTTTTCTCCACTCTAGCTATCTTCCTCGGCACTCTCTAAGAACTTTTAAAAGGGCAAGGTTCCTCCACAAAATGCTGCAAGGCTGAGGAGCAACTTTCTAAGCTCCACGATGCTCACACATGTACTAAGAGAGCAAATTCCCAAGTCAGCTAGGAAGAAATAATGTGTAAGGAAATACCAAAATATGGTTAGGCATCGGTTTGTGTTCTTACTGTATTCTTACAAGTTCCTAATTATAGATTTGACAAAATACTGTACTTACACAGATTGTTCTCAATTAACCTGGCTCTATTTAATGTTGCAGTGTTGCTATCCTAGTTAAAATGAAGGATATCTGAAAGCTGGAGTATTTTAAGTGGAAGGTTAGCTGTACATAAGGCTGTAAATCTGAAATAATATAACTCTTTGATGCTGTTTCTACGTACTGCAGGTTAATAAAGAAATTTTGTCTTAAACATGTTATGATCCCACAGATGAATAAAAATACTACACCTGCTTAAAATAAGCTTTCTAATGTATTTGGAAAACGTGTCACACATTCTTAATGCAATCCTAGCCTGTTGTCTAGCTCACAAACTATAAATTTGTTACAGTGAGGACCTTTGTACTACTACAAATTTTCTGTAACTATCTAGTGAGAAATTTAGCCAAACTTTTTTCTTCCTGCCTTCTCATGCAAGATTGAGGTTAAACATAAAGGTGTTGTAGACTGCCTCTTCCCTCAGAAATCAGTTGAGATCAACAAAAGTAAAACTCGAGGAAGCAACTTCCTTAAGTATTTGTTAATTACCTCTGACATCTTGTATGTTAAAAAGCTGCTGTCACTTATTGAAACCCATGTTCACTTTTGTTATTTCAAGGGAAAATTCTAGTTTAGAAGAGATAGTTGAGAAGCAAGGAGATGTAATAGAGTATCTTCAGCGACACAATGCACTGCTCAGCAAGAGACTATTGGCACTGACATCTCAGCAAATCAAAACTTAGCAGCGTTTGGAAGACTGCTGCTGGAGCTCTGGAGGGAACTTGAGGTAATGTAATATCCAGACTGATTTTTACAGATGACTCTTCTTCAATAATCTGTTACATTTTTTTAAATAGAAGTTAAGATGGAAGGATGAACGCTGCATACACTATAAACCTGCTATAACTGGATGCTTTGGCTATCTTCAAATCAACAGTCCTGCAAAAAGTTCTGGAGCTTCAAAGATTTTTAATTCCTAATAGATTAAAGATGGACCCGGGGTAATGATTTAACTTTGTTCAGTTGTTGCTATTATTTTGTACTGCTGTAACCTTTATGCTTAAAATTACCGAAGTATTTTTATATTTTGAGAATGCAAATTTGTTCTCTAGAGAAATCTGGCTTCGTTAAGGATGTCTCTTCAGTTTCTAGTGCCAAAGCTGAGACTAGATGTGTTCTGTCACTGAGTCCTGTGACTTCCAGTGTTAGAAGTGGTGTACTTCAATAATCCTATACACGTGCTTTCCAGATTGGTCTCCTTATTCTGTCAAGAAAAGGAATGAGACTGTTGCCTGTGCCAGTGGGGAAATTTAGCATCCAGTTTAGGGTTATTAAAAAAATAAAAGTGGTAGGTGTCCTAGAATGGCAAATTGCACATACAAGTGTCTGGTACAAAACAATGTCACAAAGCAATTTGGACAGTTGTTCAGAATTCTGCCTTTAAAACCTCTAAGATGGATCTTCAGGGCTATCACTGGGAGCCTGCATCAGCTGATAACAAAATTCTGACTCTGCTGACTGGACTAACTTAATACAAAAATACTTGTGAGTAAGCTCTCTCTTATCTTTTTTAATTGACCTAGTAACTATCTTGTGTTAAATGGATTTAAAGATCTCATTGAAGATGTATCAGTTCCACACATCCCTGCTTTTTACTTTGACTCTTCAAAAATGTCAGCATCTTAATTCAAAAACTAACGTGGTGTATGTGGGAAGGTAAAAAGCAGCAGAAGACAGAACGGTCTTCTAGAAGTTGGAGAAGGAAGAATTTTGGTTTTATTTGGGAAGGTTGGTGAAAGAAACACTCTGCCCTGGATACTTTGTCTACCAATGTAGACCAAGAATTATTTTTAGAAGCCAAAACCTCTGTGGGGTCAGGGTAATCACTAGTCAAAACTGGGAAGGTTTTCATGAGGAGTGGTTGTGTGTAGCTGAATATATAAAAAAAAAAATAAAAAAAATTAATCCACCTTCCTCCTGTCCTAGAGCACAACTTTAGAAATAACTAAACTGTTTGATGTGCAACAAACATGGGTGTTCTCTCATTTAAAGGAAGACAATAATATCGGAAGTTTTGCTGCTATCCAACATGAGACTGTTCTCTTTAACTGTTCTTTCTTGAAAATGCTGTCAGGATTTTATAGTACACGTGTAAGGAATACAAATGTCTTTGTTTTTAGAACTCAGGTTTTGATGTGTGTGTATGTCAATTTATATAATTTCTATGAGAAGCAGTGAAATGTGACTGTGAAGTTCATGCACAATAAATGCAACTAAGAAAAAGTGTGAATTCTGTCATTTCTAAGCTCATGTACAGCTGGTGGAGAGTGTTCCAACCGGCACACATCTTTTTTACACTGAAGTTCTTGAAACTAGCTAAAATAAATGTTACTACAAGGGTGGCTGTGCGCTTCTTTTGAACCTTTTCATTTGCTTTCCTGGCTCCATGTTTTTCTGTTGCGCTTCAGATTTTCCCCTGCTACTTCTGTCCCTCTGACACAGAGGAACAGGCACCAGAACCACTTCCCTTTGTTCTGAGGGTGCTGCTCCTGCACCTTCCCCCTCTTGAGGGACAACTTGGATTGTAAGTGGAAGGTGGCAGCTGCTGGCACCGAGAGCAGTCCCTGCTCTGAGCATAGGAAGTTCCACTTCAACATGAGGAAAACTTTCCTTACTGTGAGGGTGACGGAGCACTGGCACAGGCTGCCCAGAGAGGTTGTGGAGTCTCCTTCTCTGGAGACTTTCAAAACCTGCCTGGATGCGTTCCTGTGGGGCCTGTCCTAGGTGATCCTGCCTTGCAGGAGCATTGGACTAGATGATCCAACCCTGAACCTTCTATGATTCTATGACTGCTGGCCCCCCTAGCTCCACTGGCACCTCAGAGCCATGATGTAGCTCCCCCTGCACCATGATGTCATGGCCAAGTGGCATGGCATGGCGTCCTGGGCATTGTAGGCCTGCTAAGCCATCCCCCTCATGTCACTGAGCCCATCAGTCTGCAACGGAGCTCCTCGGGGCAGATCTGTGATACAAGCTGGGCACAAAATGTGATGTAAAAGGGGCAAACGGCTGGTGTTGTGCGAGAGGGAGATAGTTCGGCTGTGGCTGTGCTACATCCGGCATGTTGCAGCTCAGAAATTGAGGGCCAAGTCCTGATTCGTGTGGTTATGTTGCATCTTGCTTATTGGAAATGTGTCTGCTGCTGCAGTGGCTCGTGGTGTCTGGCCCTTGGTCAGTCCCCAGTGCTGCAGCCTGTGTGACTGTCCCTGCAGCATCAGTGCCTGAATCTTACTGTCTGAAGTAAAATCCATAGTGTGTTGCATGCTCAGTAAGGAGTAAACCATTAGGTCCAAGTTTCAGGGGGGAAAAATAAATACAACAAAAAAATCACCAATACAGGTTTTCCTGGGTGTGGCTTGGCAAACCTGTGCATAGGTGGATCTGTACAGCTGAAGAAACCAGTGATGGTCTTTTTGTAATTGGAGCTGCTGAAATGCATAAATATGTGCAGGTCTGTGGTCTTAACATGGTGAGATATAATGGGTTGTAACTGGAGCAGCAGGAAGACAAGGAGAGATACTTCCTAATGTGTCTTGCAACTGTACATTTAAAACAATAAAAATATGTATACTATTTTGGTGGGTTTTTTGTTTTGTACCCCAATAGCTCTTTACTTCTATAGAAAAACAATGCATATGTTTTTTTCAGATTTGAGAAGATAAGTATTTCAGACCACCTAAGAAACAGAAGATTCAGAGATGTCCAAAACCGGTTCACATTGTAGGTGGTTTTAATTTCTAGATGAAATGTTGAAATGTGCTAAATATTTTTTGCACATGGAAGAAAAGACATTGTGATGATCTCTTGTGAATGTGTATCATATCAGCTGAGAAGTTCTTCCCTAATATATTTGGGTTTTGTCTTGCTGAATAGCTCACAGTGGAACTACTATATTAGGCACTTCAGTATTTCACCTCACAAAGGAAGTCACTGATTGTAAAACAGGATTTTTGTGCTTTAAGCCTCTGCACGACTGTTCAGCTAATTGCACCACTGAAGGTCAGTCTTAATCTAAAGAAGAAAGTTGTACCAAGGCCAAAAGGCAGTTGGGCTGACAACAATCTAACCTTGAGGTAACTCAGGAGACGTGACCATGATGAAGCCTCCTCCTCAGGGGTGGAATGAGTTGGGCTTTTAGAAATTATTGTCAGCTAAAGACAGGTTGCACTGCTTGTGCTGTTGGAGTGTTTCCCACTTTGCACAAGCATTTTGCAGCTGATCACTGACAAGAAACATAAAGGCAATCACAGCAGTGAGAGATCAGTATGCTAATTGTGGTCGTCTGATGATAGTCAAATATTTGAAACTTATTTACCATATTAATGCTTCTCCTGATCAAAGTTGATGTCTTAAGTCTTAGCAAAATTTGGCTTTCTGTGTACAGACACTGAGATATTTATAGCATATGTATGGGGCGTAAGGGAAATATTTCCAGTCTTTATTCTTCTATAATTTCCTTTTTTCCATACTGGAAAGGGAAGAGGTGAATTGTTTATTATCCGTTGGGAACACACTAAACTGCTGTTTCTCACCACAGGCTTACATTTACCTCTATTTCCTGTTGACTTGCTCTTACATAATTTTGTATTTCACTCTAGAATAGCTAATTTAAGGAAATTTTAAAAACTTAATGAAACTAACTTTCAAATAAAATTTAATTTTTTTTCCACATAACTATTTACGAGACAAGGAGTTAGTTCTAAGTTTCAGAAACATTTTGCTCTGTCAGAGTTTAAGGTCTCAATCTACCTTTGGATCAATCTTGATTGTTAGATTGTGTCTATGCAAACATCAGTTCTGATACACAGCAATTTGTACAGACTTCCTTTACATATACACTCATACCTGCTCATGTAGAGTTCAGTCAATTTGGCTGTTGGAGCACTGTGTCCAAATGTTTCACATTTATATGTGTAATCATACTGTTACCATGCAAAACTTTTTACCAGATGAACCTTAATGCTGTGTAAATCAAGTTAAATGTCAATGTAGTGGTGTGCTGTAATAGTAACCCTTGGCTCTCCAATTCTACTGTGCAAGACATTTAGCACATAGAAATTTATTTACAATATTCAA
The DNA here is from genome assembly GCF_000703405.1 of Apaloderma vittatum. Lineage (NCBI taxonomy): Eukaryota > Metazoa > Chordata > Aves > Trogoniformes > Trogonidae > Apaloderma > Apaloderma vittatum. The sequence goes on along the minus strand of NW_009737723.1, from coordinate 5,761 downwards.
CCTTTAATGGGAGAAATCACCACACATTTTAGCTTCTGCTATACTTCAGACTACTTCTTAGTTCTTTTTTTGTCCTGAAATAAAGCCATTTTCTTTAATGTAAATGTGACGTTTGAGATTTCAAGATTTGACACTCCAAGATAATTAAAAAAAACGTGCTTATTCGAGGCACAAAGGCAATGCCTAGTCTGGGTTCTGCTGTAATCCCAGAGTGGTATCATGTTGTGTAATCATGCTGTGATTACACCAACCAGCAGTTTTAAATGAAGTTCTTTCTCTATGACTTTTAGCAAAATTTCAAGTTTTTAGAGATAGAAAATGTCAGGAAAATGTTTCCATTAATAACTACTATTTATTTGTGTTAGAAATTGAGTATGAAATTATTTTACACAATGATTCCATATGAATTCACAGGAGAACTAGATAAATTCTGTTTCCTTTAGATACTTGCCTTCGACAGCTGAAGAATATAAATTTTAAAAAGTATACAAAGTTTATTTAAAATAAGATGTTGTTACTTGAAGTGCATACCATCTTTTTACAAAATATACAATCAACCAGCTAAGTTGATAAACATACCTATCAAAGATCACAATCAACGCGTTTTCCAAATAATTTTTTATGGTATCAGCATGTCTAAAAAGAACAGACATTTACAATTATTTTGTAGACTGACAATGGTCTTCCTAGGGTGCTTTGGTACTTGATTATTTATTTATTTTTGCATCTGTAAAGAAACATGCCTATATAGCTCTGATAAATATCATTGTTTTCCTTAAGATTTTATCAAAGTTAATTGAATTACATTTATATAAAACATCCAGTGCCACACTAAATCCATATACTCATTTATAAGACATAACTGTTAAATAGTTACTCTTCACCTTTCTTGCTTTCACATACTCTTGACTTGTGTTTCTAAACAGCTAGTCATGAAAGCTAAATTAAATAAATAATTAAGAAATAAAATCAGTGGTAATATGCCTCTAATTTCAGGAAGCTGGTTTTTTTTTTTCAAAACTCCAAAGGTTTACCTGTATGTTAGACAAGTTCGACCATCTTTTTATGATGATCTTCCAAAACTCCAGAATAGGGTGTGATGTTAAATATTTATTTTTTTCTATACAGAGAAGTTTGAAATTACTGTTAAGCTTTGCCAGTATGAATCTGATAAAAATTTCAAGTTCCGCTGTTAGGTGTTACATATAGACGCTGATTAGAAAGTTTCAGCTTGATTGTTTGTTGGGGTTTTTTTACTTTTTAGAAACTGTGTTGCAAGACAGAATCCTAATACTGGATTTAAACCATGACACTGCTGATCTTCACTCATCCTTATACAATTTACAAAAAATGTTTACATTTCAAGTCTAGTGCAATGACTTAAAAATCTGGATATGGCTGAGTTTCAGGTTTGTTTTAGTTCTGCTAACAAAAGGACTACCATGTATTCCTTTTTGTGTAGATTTGTAATTTCTGCTGATATAAAAAGATGTCAAACATATTTTTAAAAACAAAATGTTAAATAAAAGCTGAGTGTGTTCTTGACCTCCAGTGCTGAAAAGAACAGCCTGTTTTTTGTTGGAACTTCTCATTCATTGTAGTGCCATGTTCCAAATATCCCATTCATTTAAATTACAGGAATAGAGTACCACACAACACTGGCTTTGACCAAACAAAGGTTTCTTTTCAATGGTCTATTTTTATGCTCTATTTATACTGTACTGGGTATTTTAGGAAAACTACTATTAAGCAAATAGTTCTATAGTACTGAATTTTTGAGTATGTTTTAGCTGTCTGGTTTGGCAGTCTGGTTTAAGAAAACAAATGATAGGCTTTGCAGTAACAGCTCATTAGACAGGAGAATGGGCTTGACCTTAAGGCCTGACTTGAGAGATCCAAGTTATCAGTTTTGCCTGACCCTTGGCTAATCTCTTATCTCTGTGTGCTTCAATTCTCTATCTGTAGAATGAGGGATAATACTCCCTTTGCTTTCTCATGCTGTAAACTCTTACTATGCTTTACTATACATGAAGCCAGTAGGACCACTAGTGTGGTGCTGCCTTTGGTTCTATTACTCCAATACATTCTACGTTATTATTAAGGTGATTCCATAACGATGTAATGTTAGGTGTGAAAAACATATATGCATATATTATTAATATATAAAATTATAAACAGTGGACTTTCACATAAGAAATGAACTTTCACAGTTCAGTGCTGGAGTCTGACATTCTTTCACCCTAAATACTGCCTTAGACACAGCCTGAACTGAGTAGTCAACAGCACATTCAATTTCTCAGTCTGAACAATACAGACCATTAATAGTCCCCTTTGACAGATCCTTCCTAATGCCAGTGGAAATCCATCTCAGGTACCTGATGTTTGGTTTGGTCTTTAACTTTCACTAGTTGTTATGAGAGCGGAAGAATTTATACAGAATGTTCCAACCCGATAAATTTCATGTACATCCTCCCATCAACACCCTCCATTTCTTCCTCCCCTTCCTAGGGTGTGAGCCAGGGACCTTTGTTCCAGGTCTTGCTGAATATGACAGACAGGACTGCTGAAAATGGGACTGCGGTGGCTCTGTCAGGTCAGTTGTTGTCAGTCTGCACTTCTGATTTACTTGGTTTAATTGTTGCTCCTTTAAAACACTGAAAAGCCCATTATGTAGTTGCTGGGGGAAAAAAAGAACAGAAATAGCTATTAATGACATATTTATTAGTCTAATGTATCATACAAAATAGAATGTAGTATTTATGAAATATGTGGTTGAAATTTTGGGTAACGTTTCTTAATTTGGAAATTTCAGCTAAAAATTTTTAGAAAAAAAACCAAAAACCAAAAGCAAGAAAGCAAGAAAGCTTCTAGTATAATATTTCCTTCTTTTTTTTTGTCCCATATTTTGCCTACATAACTAATAAAAAATCAAGTTAAATTCTCTCATTGCTTCAAATGTTGTTGTGAAAAAGTGAGGCTGCTATGCTCATCCCGGTTTCCAACCACCTGTTGAAATTCAGGCTTAAGGGTCCATCCTGTTTGCATCTGCAAATAGCTTTATCCATATGTACAACTCCATTGAGATCAATAAGATTGCTCGTGTGAGTCAAGTTACCCTGGCATGTAAATATTTGCTGAATTAGGACTAAAACTGGAAGGGAATGTAAATGTAGATGATAAATCCTACTTAAGATAAAGCAGCTGAGCACCCACAATGATGACTGGAGTTAAAAGAGTTAGCTCAGGTGCCTGTCACTCCCTACTTCCCAGTCAAGATTTAAGGATTTCTAAACAGCTTTATAAAGCAGAATTATCTTTAGCTAAATGTCTACAAAACGCATTATAAATTAACAGGTACGCTGTTTTACTTTGTCATTGCCTTTTGTTACAAGAAATTGGTTCCCCACAAAAGAAGATCACACTGAAAATACCTTCTATCTTGATATTGTGCACAGAATTCCAGTATAAGTGCATATGTATTGTGCAGCTATTGTAGTTCCAAGAAAAATGCATTATATACTGTTTCAGAGCACAAGAGAAAATGTAGATGCTTTCTGTGTAGATAATCTCCAGGGTAGGAATGGTGAACTGAAGGAATAGGGGTTAAATTTTCTTTTCTTAGGAACTGAAGTAAGCCATTAAAAATCCTAAAAAACCTAAATTCCACTGTCCCTGTCACTGAGTCTCTGCATACTGAGTGAATAGATCTGTTTCCTTATCTTTTTAGGTTTCTGCTTAAACTGATGAGGGAATCTCATTTAATCTGTCTCGAAATGAACAGCAGTGAGGAGACATGGCATTCAGCAGTAAAGCATCCTTCTGGCATGTCCCCCTTTCTACTTGCAGCTCATTTCTGCCACTCATTATGGAGGCTGTCTGAGATTAAACTTAAGATATGGTAATTTTTCAGCCTCACAAATTTGCCAGTTTACCATCCCATATGCACATTCCACGTGTTTATAGGCCAGCACCACAGTGGAATGGTACCTTTTTGCATGGCTGTTTAGGGAGTGGTGTAGGCTCTTTTCACCAAGGCAATTTATGCATTGACAAGATTCTTGGTATAGGGTTGTCAAAAGTCTGGCTTTGTTCTCGTTTTCACTATTAAGCTCTTAGTAAATCGAAACATCTTGGGTCCACCGAGTGCAGGTTCTGCCTAGGTAGCCTAGGGCTACAACATTATTTTAATATATAATGAGTTTAGAAGATGCAAAACCACTAGCTACATGTTTTATTCATTCTTAAATTGCAAGAACGCCTTGGTTTCCTTTTGATGCCTACCCTATTTGCATATGCTACCTGTGTGCTTCTGCAGTCACTTAGTATTTGAATGTATATGCCCTCATCAGCTATAAAGCATTAATGCTTTGCACTTGTATAGCCTTTCATCCAAGGGGCTCAAAGTCTTTTGCTGACAATGATTAAGAATTACAGTCCCCTTTGAAGTGGGTAAATGCTACTACCTTCATGTTACTGACGGGCAGAGTGAGGTGGCTTAGCCCTGCATCCAACACGAAAGAAGTTACTACCAAGCTGGTAAAGGGCTTAGAACATTGGTCTTAGGAGGAAAGGCTGAGAGATCTGGGGCTGTTTAGCCTGGAGGAGACTGAGGGGAGACCTCATTGCTCTCTACAATTAATTACCTGAGGGAGGTTGTAGAGTTGCAGGGGTTGGTCTGTTCTCCCTAGCGGAGAGTGACAGGATGAGGGAAAATGGATTTAAATTGCGCCAGGGGAGGTTCAGGTTAGATATTAGGAAGAATTTCTTTACTGAAAGGGTTGTCAGCCATGGAACAGGCTGCCCAGGGAGGGGGTTGAGTCACCGTCCCTGGAGGCGTTTAAGAGATGGGTGGATGTTGCGTTGGGGGGAATAATTTAGTAGGTTGATAGGACTGGGACAAAGGCTGGACTTGATGATCTTCTAGGTCTCTTCCAGCTGAAACTATTCTGTGATTCTGTAAGTGTCAGTCCTCGCAATCCCAGAGCATCCTCTCCAGCCACCACTCCGTGCAGCCTTTACACTCGCTATGCTCTCTGCCCACAGCTTTACCAATAGCCTTAAACGTTTGTAGGGCCGTTTGCTCAGTTCGTTTGTAGGTTTGTTCGCCCGATTCAGCAGACCCGGCAATTTCCTGCTCTGCCGTGTTGACGCGGGCAGAGGGATAACGCAGAGACGAGACCCGCGTCCCGCCGGGCGCCTGGCCAAAGCCCCGTTTTCACGACAAACCACCAGCTGAACTCACAGCTGGGGCTTGGCTTGCTTCGCCAAACGCCTCTTAAACTCTTTCGAAAGGCAGGTGTGAGTTAGGAAACGCGTTTATTGCGGCACAGCGCCGCGCCCTCAGACGAATTCTTCCCGGTAGGTGTTGGGAACTGCGTGGCTACTCGACACGCGTGGATTACCTCGCCCACGCTCCGCTGGGGG
>NW_009737723.1:0-307 GCF_000703405.1 Apaloderma vittatum | reverse complement strand
GCGCCGCTGGGCGCAGCCGTGCCGGTGGAGCTTCCTGCGCAGGGCAAGGTTGGCTGCGGAGAGAAGGGGAGAGAGGAAGGGAGGGCGTGAGGGGAGGTCGCCGGCAACGTGCCCCGGTGGTCACGGCGTGGGGGCAAGCGGCCCTGCCCTCCCCGGGACGGGGCGGTCATGGGCCCGCTACTCCCCTGCCTACCTTGAGTTCCAGCTTATTCCAGTGTTGACCCCCCACCACACCCCAAAGTTGCCAGGCTCCCTAGATGCCTCATGCATCATCTCACACTGTCGCTGTAAGTTGGGATGAAGGGCG
>NW_009737722.1:48531-84341 GCF_000703405.1 Apaloderma vittatum | reverse complement strand
GCTCTCTCACCAGGGCAGAGTAGAGGGGAAGTTAGGATCTACTAACCACCCCCCTTCTAATACACCCCAGGATGCCATTGGCCTTCCTGGCCACAAGGGCACAGTGCTGGCTCATGGTCATCCTGCCGTCCCTTTCTCCTACACTACTCTCTAACAGGTCGTTCCCCAACCTATACTGGAACCTGGGCTTATTCCTGCCCAGATGTAGGACCCTACACTTTCCCTTGTTGTATTTCATCAAGTTATTCCCTATCCAACTCTCCAGTCTGTCCAGGTCTCGCTGGATGGCAGCACAGCCTTCTGGCGTGTCAGCCGCTCCTCCCAGTTTAGTGTCATCAGCAGACTTGCTGATAGTACACTCAATTCCCTCATCTAAATCGTTGATGAATATATTGAATAATATTGGCCCCAGTACTGACCCTTGAGGCACTCCACTAGATACAGGCCTCCAACTGGACTCCGCCCCATTGACTACGACTCTCTGGCTTCTTTCCTTCAGCCAGTTCGCAGTCCACCTCATTACCCGATCGTCCAGCCGACACTTCCTCAGTGAGGAAGCTGTGGGAGACTCTGACAAATGCTTTACTGGAGTCAGGGTAGACCACATCCACCACTCTGACTTCTCTATTTTCTGGACTGCACAAATGTGTTTTCTGTATTCCCTTGTAAGTTTTATTTTCTTCGTCTGGTATCACCCTTCTGTACTCTGAAACTAGTGTAACTTACATGCATTATAAACGTTTTATTCTACGTGACTTCATGTCAGGTCTAGAAATTAGTTCTAAAGCCTTTTGGTTCTACTTCATTTCCAGCAGTGAGTAAAAATTGTTGCTCCCTTGTGACAGTTTATGGGGCTGTATAAAACGAGCAGATGATTTCAAACAAATAAATACTGATCGCATTTATGATAGCTAAGTGCTCTTCTTACAGCAGTCATTGTTCAATTTGGGAACTACCAGGACCCCTTTTGAGCTCTGGGAGAGGGTTCTGCTGTTTGCAGGGGGGCTGAGTGGCTGAAATGTTGATGCTGTTGCAGCACTCGAGCTGCCTTGTCTTCATAGTGTCAGGAAACTTCCACTGTCAACTGGGCTGTTTTGTCTGGACGGTTTGGCTTTAGTCGCTTTATTTTCCATATTTAAAACATTTTTAGGGCCAAAATCATCGGCAGGGGGGAGTTTTTTGGCTTTTTTCCTTTTTCTTGGCCAGCTGGCTAGCAAAGACCATTAGAATTAAAAGTATAACTGTAGAAATTTTCATGTTTTTTTCTGATGAAACTGTGTGTTTGAGAAATTTACAATGTAAATATAAGTAGTGTTTTTACTGATGTTTTTACAGATATTTGTAGGGTTTGAGGGAGGGTAGAGGAGAAAGTAACTGAAATCTGTACTTCTAAATGGTTTTGCAGAGCTTTTTGTGTCATGTTAATTTAGGTAACATCGTCTGCATGACCAGTAGAGGGAGCCCAGAATCACAAAAGATTGGAAATAATTTTGACTGGGGGAGTTGGGGGGTGATAAGCTTGCTTTGATAATGTACAGGAATATTGTGTTTATGTTTGGAAGGGTGCACTGAATGTTGACAGCTTATAGTGATTCTGGGAAAGAACATTTATGAAATGTTGAAATGCTTAATGCCTTTTAAATCATCAAATTGCATTAACCTTTATACTGGAAGGCTAATTAATAACTTTTTTCTCTTTCCTGTGCTGTTGGTTGTTGCAACTTCACGCACCTTTACAGAAAGTAAGTAACTTTCATTTTTTAAATCTATTTGAAAGTGTGCAGATGTGTATATACTGCTTGTATGTATGTATAGATGTATATGTATGTAAAATAAACATAACGAGCAGAAAATGATCAATTTAAAAGATATAATGCTACAGAGGCTGACTCTCATGTGTGACTGACTTTTAGAATACCACAGTGATTTAAAGCAAGCTCACCCAAGAGATGATCAATAGTATGAGAGTTCTGCATCTGTAGGCTGTAAATGGTAAACATATTCCTTGTGTGCAGACTGTGGCAATAAAACTTGCAGCATATTGGTTTAAAATATGTTGTGGCTCTAAAAATTCACAGATATCAAGTTACAAAGTAGAATATTATTGTATTCAATTTGATTTAACTGCATCAATGTTGAACTGATTCAAAGTGTTTCAAGAACTTGGGTCAAACTGTGCCATTTTTGACAATCAAAGATACTCAACCTTATATTTGACAGTCCTTGGCTGCTGTATTAATACATGCCAGCAGCTCTGAGCAGAATGCATATGTCCTCAAGCTGCAGGAAAATTTAGAAAGCATACAATAAGTAGCATGGATCCCTCAGAAACTATTCTGTGATTCAGACATCAGTCTGCATCTTGGCATCTTTGATTGCTGCTTTTCTAACTGCAGTCCAGCATGTTGTGATAGCATGTACTGCAAGCGTTTCTAGCCTCCCTTGAGAATAACGCTTGGGAATTTAAATACAGTTCTTTTAAGGATGCTTATGCTGAGACAAGAATATTCAAGTAATTGGTTAATGTGAGTCAAAATAGAAGTGATAAAGGACACTGTGGAATTTCAGTTTGAGCTGCTATCTCAAAATAAATCCCACCCCACAGTGTTCAGATTATAATTTCATTTGTGATTTAAGTATGTGTCATTTGTTTTGTGCTCACTATAGACATACCCAAGTCCAATTTTCAAGTGGAGTGGATATGGCCCTTTGGTTGCCTGTCAAATTATTTAGGAATTGCAGATATCTGTATGAAGCAAGCATAACAGTAGTTAAAGTACTTCTTGGCTCGGTAGCTGATATGGATTTCTTTGTAAGTAAGAGAGTAGTTTCTATTGTCCACTTGCCAGTTGGCTAGACTTTGAAGATTAAGATATCTGCTGTGAGCACAGTAGTGGTCATGAGATAGTGCCAAATCCTCTATTTAAGGTTCATTCATTTTGTATCATTTTAATTGGTTAATGATATCTAAAAATAAGTGTGGAGTCCAAAATATCTACATCAGAATAGGAGAAAGATACAAATCGTGCGTACATGCACACACAATATTGCTTCTTGTTGATATATTGAGTGTCTTCCACTGCAGAGTCAGCAAGTTCCTTCTATCTTGCAGAGAAAGCCTTAATCTAAGATAATGTTTTGCTAAAAATATCCAAGATTGTGAAAGTTGAAATTGCTTCATGTTATGTATGTTAACATATGGAAGAAATTATGCAGCTAGAACTGCTCTATTAAATGCTTTGTGTTTTTGCTTGTCAAATATTAATAGAATAAGGAAAATCTGTAAAGAGAAGTATCCTTCATGTTCTGCCATATTTAGGTTTGTATTCTGTTACAGTGTTAAATCAAACCCAGTTTTATTTACAGGAGAAAAAAAGAAACACAACCTTGTCAGAATTTTCATATTGCATGACTTTATTTAGACTGCCTATACAATAGATATCTGTTGAATATGTGGTGTTTTTATCAAGAAGCATCATTTTTTACCTGTACTTTTTTATTTTAGATGAAGTAATGTGATACAGTAGGTGATCAATAGTAAATAAATTACCTTGAACAGGACTTCCTGTTCTGAGGACACTTGATAGTTTAATTTTTACTGGAAACGCAATTACCACACTATCCATCTTGTCATTAAAATCAGTGAAGGGACCGTGAAGATGAATTTTGTTATAACAGAGCTGTGGAAATCAACAGGAAGCCTCATCTTATGAAATGTGACAATTTCAGTCCAGTTTTATTTACGAAAAAAATCAGTTGGCCAATTTTCAACCAAGATTCAGTTTTGTATTATAATATTGCATAATAAAGAATAGTAGTTTCTGATGGACTTTTGACATCCTGTTCCTGGTTTATAGTTGAGTATTCTAATTAATCCTGGAATACTTAGCAACACAATTTAATGCATAGGCATTGTTCCACTTAACCAAGTGGAATATATTTACATGGCTAAGGATAAGTGTGCGTGAAGGCTAGGGACCCCAGGGAAGAAGCCCAGTTTCAAATTCAGTCCCTGAGTACACTATGTACACTAATCAGTAAATGGGGACAAAGATGTGATAGTACATCTACAAATCTTGTACTTGATTTTCTAAATTAAAATGAAATAAAATATTTTATGACTGCCTTCTTCCCCAGCATTTCTTAGATCAGCTTTTCAGAATGGTATAAGTGTAGCTAGAGTAGAAATATTTGCCTTCTTTTCCTGGTGTAAACATGCATATATTGCAAAGGCATCCCTATACAAGTATTCTTTTTTTTTTTTAATGTGCTGTGTTTCTTTTTAAATAGTCCCTTAACATGCATTTCACAGTGCTATTACAATTACTACCTCGAGTAGGTCAATCTCTTAATCTCTAAACCAACTCTAATTAGAAAAGATAGTGCTTCATAGAAGGCACAAATAGGCTTGCATTTATGTATAGTAATGCATGCTGACCATGTTAAGCCAGATGAAGGCTTAGCTATAATATCACTTTTAATTTTAAATGTGTTCTTCCTGGGCTCTTTATTATTCTTTTGTTGCCTTTCATCCTATGGGATGCAGCTGCCCTTGAACTTGGTACTGTTTTGATCATTCATGTGCAGCAGCCACATTGTCTGTAACATTTTAAAAATGAGGCTTCCTGGTGTTATTTACGAAGTAATTTCACATAAATATTTGGACTTTGGTTCTCTTAGAATGTGAAGCTAGTTGCTGTATGAAGAAAAGCATAATTATAATTCACAGACATTTTGCCTTGAGCCTAGGGGACAGATGCATATGATTAAGTTTGAAACTGGCCTGTTATTGTAATGTAGATGTTTTCAGGGTTGAGAGAATTAAAAAAAAAAAAAAAAACAAAGGAAAAAAAACCCAGGCAGGCATGAGTTTTAAAAAAATAGACCGAGGGAATAGTTTTACAAGAGACACTCAATCTTGGACTGCACAATTTTATTTTTCAGTGGAACCTCTCCATTAGCTTGCCTGAATGCAATGCTTCACACTAACACGCGTGTAGGTGATGGAACATTCTTCAAAATCCCTGGGAAGTCGGGACTCTATGCTCTCAAAGTAAGTTTAAATTTTGTGTATGGAAAGTACATAGTGCTATTAATCCATTTTATGAATGTCTCAATAGATATAAAGGTAAACAGATTAGATTCTTCAGAGAGGAAATGACCTGATAGCCTTTCTAACTGCTTTCAGATGTCTTTTAAAAGGATTTATAATGAAAGTAAACATTGAATGTTTTATCCTAGAAAGCATATACATGTTCTTGATTTTGGCATGCGGTATAAAAAACATGTAGCATAGCTAAAATGCTGCTTTTTCAGAGTTGTTCACTGAAAGGCCTTTGTTTTAAAGTTAGTGAGCTCAAGAAGATCACTGACTTTCTCATTAAGTGATTGTATTAATGTTTGGGTTTTGAACAGTGTCAAATTATTTGCGAGTCTAATATAAATCAGGTAATTTACAGGTCGCATCATTTTGGGAGGAAGGAGTACAATTATAGTGATAGAATTTTGCATTTATGATGTTTATACTTTTCCTCTTTATTATTTTTTTTGATATGTATACGATGGTTTCTGTAAGCGGAAATTTTTCTTGCTGTACATGATCAGACTTAAAGGGGTTTCACAACAGGACTGGAGGAATGTGAGGCAGAGGTGAAAACCAAGAAAGTGAGATTATATGTTTGGCTGTCTAAATGTAGTCAATTAAAATGTTGGGCTAGGGGGAAGGATCTTTTGTAATTTATGACAGACTTCTTTGATGTTAGGCTTTAAAACTATAAAACTATATAGATTTGTTTGCTCCTGGTAACTCAAGAATCTGTATCTGAGATTGAATTAACAGTTTGCAGAAGCTCTATTTTCTAATTTACTAAAACGAATGCTGTTGTTTTTCTTTCAATCGGGAGATATTCTTGGCACAAATCCAGATATTCACAATCACTCCCATGCTTGTGAGCTCCAGGTTGCTTCAGCTACGTGAATTCAGGAAACAGGCAAAGGCAGAAAAGCAACATTAAAGGATTTGTGTTTCGCTGCAGCATTGTGGACACTCAACTGGAAAACCAGGATTCTTAACAGCCAAACAAGTCTAATTCTGTCAAAGTGGAAGATCCTGCATTTTATTACGTATTTTTTTTTAAAGAATATGTTATGGCTTCACAAAATAGCTTTTTTGCTTTCGCTTTGCAAGTTGTTTCCTGAAAGTTTGTTTTTATGTTTTTCTCTGAGGTAACTCACGAGCATATTTTATTTTATTCCACTTTTTTAAAAGCATGAGACTACCCTGCAGTAATCTATTTTCGGAAATGCAGCAGGATCATGATTGATTTTTTTTTGTTAATTTCAGTTTTCTTTTTATTTTTTAACTGTAGAAAGAAGAATCAACATGCCCTACTGATGGAACATTGGATTTAGGATGTGAATCTGAGTTAGATGGCACTGAAATGGCTGAGACAAACAATGGAGAAGAAAATGGTGGTAGGTTTTTAAATTTAATTTCCATATTAGAGGGCATATTTTTGGGAAAAGAAAATGTAATGTTTGCTGAAGACTGTCATAATGGGATTTGTAAACAGTTTAAATAATGTTTTGTACTCAGTGGAACTATCTTTGAATCCCTCTCTTTTTTGGCCTTATAAAGAACATCAGGACACTACGTGTCTTATTTGGCTTAGATTTGTAAAAGACTAAGAGTAAATGCTGTTGGCTGTGTTTTGAGTCAGTAATTTTTTTTTACTTACGATTTTTTTATTCTAGGCCCCACAGCTAAAGAGTAATTTGATTTACCCAGCTTCAGACTTGCAGTTGTCAGATAGACATCTCTGATTTTGGTCTAGTCAAGAGGTGACGTCCCTGCCCACAATAGGGAGGTTGGACTAGATGATCTCTAAGGTCCCTTCCAGCCTATGCCATTCTATGATTTCAGAGTGGGCATGTGGTGTTGATCCCTCCGTAGTATTCTAGGCACAGGACAAAGTTTTGTACTTCTTTTGTTTCAGGCAGAGATTCTCCTGGGTGCCATGTTGACATAAAAACATGTTGAAGTATCAAATCTTGTGCGCTTTTTTTTCTCTCTGAGACAATGACAAACTGAAATATTGCAAGAACTTGAAAATGGCAGCCTTAGAAAAATTTTTTTATTTTTGAGAGGTAAAATTTGCTCGTAAAGAAAACACAGTTCTTCAGTCAGCTAAAATTACTTGCAAGTAAAGGAAATTAAAATTATTATTAAAACTACACTTATGTAATACTTATAAGGTTAAAGCTTTATATAAAAGTCAAGCTTCCCAGAATGTCTGAAATAAATCTTTCTGTGATCAGTTCCTCTTTTCTGGTGCCCCTTCACAACCTGTCCCACTGCTGGACTGCAGTCTGCTGGTTTGGCTGTTCTGGCTCACTTAGTGTATGGTGAGAGGGTGTCCTGTTTACAGCTACGACATGAAAAGGCTCATGTTGTTTTTCTGCTACAGACTTCCTTTTTCATATTGGGCAATGTACTTAGCTTCCATGCTGCACATTTACAGGACCGATACTGCTATTTCAGTATTATTTGCTAGCAGCATTGAAAAATCACAAAATGCTCAGTGATATGAGTCACAAAACTACCTAAGACAGGTTGTTGTGGATCTAGTGGTGAACTTTTGAAGCTCAGTGGAAAAACAAAAATCAAGGATTGTTAAAATGCTCTCCTTCTTCATTTGCTTTGATACGCAGGTAAGTTAACATGTAAGTTACAGATGTATGACTCTGCATGGGCCGTAGTTTTATGCATATGCAGTGTATACTGTATGTATAAATGAACATATATATTTGTAGTCCTTCAACATTTCCTGTCTGATACTCAGACAATTTGTTGGTTTACACTCTCCTAAGTTGCAGGAAGAATACAGTGGTGAAAAGAAGTGTAAATACAGTTACAGATAAGAAAGCAAGATTGATGTTACTTGTTATGAACAAATAAAACTCTTGGCAAAACCCTGGCAATTATTTAGGAGTGGTAGGAGGTAAATAAGTATGCCAGAATTCCATAAGTAGAAAATTGCTGTGTTTTGGCTGGGAGGAGGCTGCATAGTATTTTCACAGTTTACAGTGATAAAAATAATTTTACCATTTGCGGTGACATAAAAAAACAGCTGCAAAAGTTAAACATTCTAAAATACTTGGGGTAAAGCAGTAAATTACACCTATACTCTGTTTAAAGGTAGGAACATTTCCTCATGTTTCATCTTTAACAAATCTTGGAAAGCTGTGATGTATTTAACTTTTTAAAAAAGAAGACATTTACGGGGTTTTTTTATGTGATGCGGTGGATATATTTTTAAAGAGTAAATGGAATGGCAATGGTAAGTCTATATTGCATTTAGAAAGGCTGATGCTGGATGTGATCAATATGAAATTGAAGACAGCCTGTCTTATATCAGAACATAGTTTTGTCAGACATGGTTTATAATAGCTCGAGATTGTAAGTTTCATCTTTAAAGGTATCTATTGATATATGTAGAATTCTATAAGTAGTTTCATTTGCAGTATATAATGTGTGACTTAAAAACAAGACCTTGTCCAAGAAACACAGCCAGTTTTAAATGGATTGAAAATTACAAATTAGATCTGCAAAGGCAAAGGAATCACCATCCATAGTAGGTATTTCTTCTGTTTTCTTGAAGATGTGATCTGACCACTCTTCATTCAATATCTTTCTCAATACTTTTTGAAAAGTATGAAATCCTTCTTGATTAAATTTATTGATATTAAGTAATATTGTTGAGAACCCCCTTGAATGTCTTGTAAATGGTTACAGTTGAACAGTGTGATTTTTTTTAGGCTTTAAAGTGAAGAAAAAAAGGTCACATTTGCACATTGAAAACATATTCAATAAGTCAGTAAATCTAAAAAGCATTTAAAGTTCATAATAGAAAATGAATTGAACATGAATGAGATGCTTTTACTAATTAGGCCACTGGACTATAATTCTCGTAGTACTGATTAAAGAATATAGGCACAGCATTTCCTTTGGGCATAGCACTATTTAAATGACACTAGTGTATCACATTCATTATAGCTGTTGGAAAGAATTAAGAAAAATAGAAGAGGATTTATAAAAGACATATAAGAATTCCTGGGTGAAAAAATACCTCCTTTGTTCTGGGAAATTTGATAGGGATTGTCTAGTTAGTTTATCAAAGATGAGATGGTGATCAATTTGTAAATATTTGAGGAAAGATATTTCTATGGAAAATATTTGGTCTAGCAGATTAATCTAACAAGATGTATGTAAATTAAACTTTTTATATGAAAGCTGAGATTTTTTTCTTTCCAGGAAACTATCTGGTGGCATAAAAATAACATTTGATTCAGTACAAAAAAAGGCTTTATGAAATTCTCTGACTTGTGTTTTAGAAAAGGTCAATAGATATAGTGTCTCCTTTCAGTCTTAGTATGCGTGATACATACAAGGACAGACACTGTATTCTTAATTGCCTAATTGATTGTGTTTTTGTTTGCTCATTTGCACTGTGGGAGAGTCCAGAAGGCCCAGTTCTGACAGACTGATTAAAAATTGTTTAGCAAGAGTTTGAAAAAATGCCACTTTAAAGTTAGCTGGAAGCAGAGGATGAAACCCAAAGCAACAGCCTCAGCCTGTTCGTGGGCTTTTAGATGATAACCTTCAGCTTTCGAAGTAAAAAGTACCAGCTGACACTCAAAACAGAGAAGAATCAATTATTGCCCAGCAGGAACATTTTTCCCAGCATAAATGCAGGCTACTGAACAGTTTTATTAGCATAATAATATGAAAATTCCTCACAGTTATAAACACGTGACTTGACGAAAGCTGCTACTCCGCATCAGTATTGCTAAAGTGACAACTGGAGTGGTCACACCTGAGGGTTTTTCAGGTGCTGTGGAGAAATCTTTTTTTCCCCACCTTCTCCAAAGGCATGCATTAAAGAAACTCTTTATGCTAGAGCTGATTTTGTCTAGAATGGGATTTCTATAGAAGCTCTCTAGCAGTCTCACGTAATTTTTTTTTATAAATTCCATGTCTCTCAAATACAGGGCAACATGTAAAGATGCAGTCGGTAAAAGAATTAAAATCCCAATTACCGTTGCCTAGGAAAATGATGACTATAATATCCTTTTGCCCATCAATAGGATATTCTGTTCTCAAAAAGCATTCGTCCCTAGGGTGTCTGAAGCCAGGGCTAATCCATCAGCCACGGAGCACAGTTGATTAAAAATTGTCTTCATGCAAGCCAGTGGAATGCACAATGATGTTACTGGCAGAGGTAGCAAATCTTGCGGTAGCATGACTTTCCTCCCCAGCCCCACCCACCTAACCAAAAGACAGGTGCTGCTGTTCACCCTAATATGAGCAGCATATATCTCCTCTTGAGACACTTTGGTTTTCAGCACTTCCTAAAACTTCTTCAGCTACAAACATGGAATGGCAGAATTAATTTCTTAGGCACTTTCCTTTGAGATCGTAGATGAAAATGTTGAAACAGAGGAACAGATTCATGCTGAAACCTGAAATTTTGTCTTTGTAGTTACTATACTCTTGAACAACTTGTGATTTTTAGACTGAGGCCACTAGGATAACTCTTCAGTAAGGAATAAATATTCACTGTTGTTTGAAACCCAAGTCCACATTTAGATGTTCAGTTCCTTTCCAGGAATGGAATTCCTGGCAACTCAGGGAAAACTGTTCTCCTTGGCATCTTGTCTCTTGGGAATATTATTGGATTATTCTGCTGAATATACCCATTGCACATGGCAACATCTAGATGTAAAATAGGTTCTTCTAAAAGCAGAAGGGCAGCAACAGAGTAGCAGCTCAAACATACAGAGTTTTGGATGACACATCAGGAAGAGATGGCTTTTCACTTTTTTTTTTGTTGTTTTGATTGGTGGGGTTTTTTTCATCTCCCCACAAGTAGCTATAAAATAAAAATACAGTACCAAGGCTCAAGTTTAACTTCTGTTTGTTTCATGGTCACTGGAGGGGAGTCATAAGAATGAGAGAAGATATTGTGGCCCTTGAGGGAGAGATCTTTCTCAACTGCTTCTTTTGCTGTACAGTAGAGTTAATGAGGCCTAAGAAATTGGTGACTTTATGATGATAGGCTGCATATTTCTAGTGGAAAATGTTGACTTCCTCTGGAATAAGGATTCAAAGCTTTGTGAAATATTTGAGCTCAAAAGCATTCCGAGAATATGATGTGATTCAGTGCAAGCTATGAAGCTGATGTGATGTTTGATGTCTTTTTCCAAAAAATACTGCTCAATATTATTTATCGTTTCACAGTGCTAGTAATGCCCTTCAAAAAGAATAATACAGTCGCAGTAGTGCCCTTGATATGTGCATCTGGTTTTGCTTGCTTTGGCGAGCTTGTACAATTAACTAACTCCCAAATTGGTTTTCATTTGCAAGAGCTGATGGCAACTGTCGAATTCTGAATTGTTCAGACCTTGTAAGTTGGGCTCTAGAGATCAAAGAGCCGCAGAGGTGAATTACTTGATACGTATGTGTTGGCAAAGCCTGACCATTCATGTCAATACAAGTATAGATCTGTGTCACCCAAAGAAAATATTGTATTTTATGGATATTTTGGAGAGAGGTTTTGTGTGTATGTTTTCCTAAGGGAGTTCTTTGTGAAGTTTCATATCTCCACAGTGTGTGCATACATTTTATGCTTGAGGTAGACTCTAGTCTTTAGCATATGGTAGCAATATTAATTTGTGTGTTGTAATGTGGCCATTAGTAAACAATCCTTCTCATCTGCTGTGGTTTCTGTAACAAAGAAGGAAGTGAGCTGCTGCTGATTTTACTGGTTTGAGTTTAAATCAGTATGGTCTGTCTGAAATCTGAATTAATTGTGCTATTTGTTTTGGGAAAATAAGTCCCTTAAAGCACTCCAGGAATTTTTCTGTCCATGTAGTTACATGAATCTGCTTACAATTATTCCTAATAATTTTCATTGGCAGTAAGACAGAATAATTTCAAGTTGTACTCCTATAAACATTGTTTCTTTTGAAGAACCATATCTTCTAATTTTTAATGTAGGTGTCATATTTCTTGGGTGGGGAAGGTAAAAGGTAATAAATAATTAGGGAGATAGCCTATAAAATCTGAAAACAAAAGATAGCTGATTTTTGGAAATTATAACCTTTTGTTATAATTGCCAAAACTGGTCTTGGAAAAATGGAAAACAGTAAGTTATTTTAAATGGAGGTTGTTGAAAACATATTTAATGTGCTCTTTTTGCTAAGTAATTCTAATTTTATCATTCATGTTAACACTCTCTGAACACTCACTAAGGAGGTCTTATCTTCAGAAACCCAGCTGCTCTTCCAGCTCATAACCTAACAGTTTATGGCTTAATAGTTGCCTTTTGCTTTACTCCTTCACTCAGTCCTGGCCCTTGAAGAAGCTGATTTAAAGAATGGAGCCTAATTATTCTCCATGAAATGGAAATGCCTCCTGTAGGCTTGTTCACTTTTTCTGCTGTAGCAATAATGGTGAATCCCCTTTATTTGCTACCCAATTTTTTTTCCTTCATCTGTCACATTCTTTCAGGTTCTGTTTTTTCTCCCCATCATCCAGTTATTGTTAGTATTCTTTTCTGATGAAGCTTTTCAAGAAAACATGAATCTTAATATTCATGTACCTTCACTGCTTATGGACAAAGTAGTTGCAGCTTTCCAAAGTTGTATGTATGTGCTCCTCTTTAATTTGTTTTCTTTTTACTATGTTCTTTGGTTTCCAGAGCAGAAATGCCTGCTTGTTCTTAAGGCATTAGTTGTTTCACTAGGATAATCAGTTTCAAACACTTACATATTTTTCTGTCATATTTACCCTTATTTTTTTTTTTTTTACTTCTGAGTCATTCAGAGAACAAAAAAATAAATACAATATTTTTGGTCACAGACATCTTAGTATAGTGAGATTTTGGTGCTATAGATCACTAAGAAATAGAACACATTTTAAAGAATAAATTTATTCATTTTGTCTCATATTTGTATTTTATTTTCTACAGAAATGTAAATGCATATTGTTTTGTAAACAATATTTTGATTGTCCTCTAAATAAAGCCTGTATATTAGTTTCATTATTATTTTTTGCTAATAATAGATTTTTAATGTTTGTATCTTCTACTTTTGGAAAATAGGCAATGACATCCTTTATTTACTGGATGGTTAAATTTATAGCCATGATTTTTATCAAGCTGGTTTTAAATGGAAATTTAATAATGTACAAAATATATTTTAGAAAGGAGGCATCATTTGTTGTTAATAAATGAAGTTGACTTTCCCTAGTCATGTCATTTGAAAATTTTTAAGCATCTAATTTGAGCCTTGCATATTATTTTTTTTCTTTAATCATAGACTACAGGAAAAAGTTTTATTTTTCAGAACTCTGAAGGAACTAGGTTTGGGTTGCACTCAACCGAACCAGCCTAGAGTGAGATATTCCTTCTGTACTTGCAGAAGGGATTACAGCGATGGAAAGCAATTTATTGTTTCAGTGCATTTCAGTTCCAGTTGCTTCACCCATTAGAAGAATCCCTCTTCCTTAGTTTAACTTTATTGTCAAAACTTTAAAGAAACAGAAGCGAAAGAAACCAATAAACTGATAATATTTTTATGTAAAATTGAAGTAATGATAGAAATAATAAGTATGGCCTCTAAACAGATACTGTCAAAATTTCAGGGTTTATTGTTAAAAGAAAAATAAACGAAACTACAAAATTAATATATTCCTGTGCTGTAGTGTGACTTTGACAGTAACGGTTGTAGTGCTGAGCATCATCAGTTAGTATTGCCAGACCTCTCCAGGATGAACTTTACCACCAAAGTAAATAGGAGAGGCTCTTGGATAATGTCCTAGATCAGAGTAATGAAAATCAGAATTTTGCTTTTGAACAAGAGAGAAATAAGAGTTGCAGTCATCCCAGAGAACAGGAATAGGTTCTTCATGGTGATTCATATTGTATCTTCTCTTTGGAGGGACGGTTAATTATGTAACAATTTTTATTCTTTGGGCATTTTTAAGTTTGTTTCGTTCTCCTTTCCTGACCTCTGGAATTTGTGTGCTTTCACTATTTCTGTTTTTTTCCTTCCATTCTTTGACTCTCAGACTTTGCCAGTCTCTTTGAGAGAAAAGACAAAAGCTGGGTAATTCGAAATGTCAGGGTTTTGTTTTGGTATAGGTGTTCTTTTTCTCAGGAGCTCAGCTATTGCAGTGATTTAGATTATACAAACCAGCTATTGTTTATTTTCTGCTGACACTGCTGCTCCTTTAAGTTGTCTTTTTTGATAGTAAGCTTTGCTCATCATGTGGAAAAGATTGATCTAAACCAGGTGGTGCCGTAAACTCAGAACCTGTTTTGTGTTGGAGCTTCTTTATACATTTTGACAAACCCTTAAAGTATAAGGGAAAGAAGTGACAAATATCAGTTATGAATCTTGTAACATAATAGGATTTGTCTTATCTGCTAATAAAAATATTTAATCTAGTATGAAAATTGTCTTGACATAATGCCAGTGCCATAAAACAGAGTATATTCTCTGTGAGGTAAGTATTATTTTCTCTTTCCATGTGAAAAAAAGGTTCATATCACATGCATGTTACAGTGGCCATTAATTGCTGATAACTATTCTATCTTTTTTCTTACAAACACAAAAAATCGTCACAATTTTTCTTCTGTGAAACATTGCTAAAGGCAAGGGAGTTAGAAAGCTACTTCAGGCATCTGCTCATCCCGCTGAAGGATGAGAGGAGAAAACCATAGGAATACAGAAACATTGGGCTAAAATTACTCCTGGCATGTGCCTGTGCATCTGCTTTGAGTATTTTCAAACTATTCTGGCAGGTGTACGAAGTATGGCAAATGTTGGAAAATCGTATATATCTGCAGAACTTTATGAGGAATGTATGTCTACACACAAACCAGCTTTGAGCAGTGCTGGAAGACAGACTTGAATTGAGTTGGCAGAGGAGAATGGGGAGGAAAGCTGCTTAATTTCTGGATCCATACTAATGCTGTTTTAGCTGGGCTGTCTTAAGACACTAGTGAGTGCAATAGTAATGCAAGGCATTTAGAGTGGAAGGGGTTTTACAGACCTTTTAGTCAAGCTTACTGGCTACCAAGACTACAAGGATCCTCCAGCTATTTTCATGGCCTTCATATCTGTTTACTGATACTTTTTTCTTTTTAACCAGGAGACTTCTTCTGTGCCTCACACAACATGTATTCAAGAGGGTGTTTAATGCAAGTACTGTAGGATTTGTTTATTAAAACATGGATTATTTAGAAAGTTGACAAGGAGCACTGTGTGTTACCTGAGAGTCCAGAATCCCTCTTTGCAGGATATTCCAGTCTACCCATTAAAGAGGAAAGTGTGTGTTAGCTTTACCAAAAAGTACTTATAAAACCAATGGCTAAGAACCCATTACGATTTGGAATGAAGTTACATATTTATAAATATTACTAGATCACAGTGTCATCAGTGTCTCTTGTATAAATACACATTTAGGCACATCATAATCCCTTAAAAATGTCTTGGTGAGGAAGATAATTTTTGTCTAGCTTCTGTGTGAAAAGCAGAGTTAAGCTATTTCAATTACCTTTCAGGATCTGAAGGGAAAAACATGCAAGGCCTCCAGAACTGCATAGAAAGGGAATGAGGAGGTACAAATATTCGTGAAGAAAAGTATTTAGTTAGAACATGGCTGGATTTTCTGTTCATCTTGACCTCAAGATTAGTTGAATTTCTGAGAGCAAGTTTTTGTTTTCCAGACATTTGCCTTTTTTTTTTTCCTTTATTTTTTCCCTCTCCTCAGGGCTCTCCAAGATCTAGGGAAGACAGCTCCCATAACAGCATTCTGATTATTTTTTTTTTCTTTTTATAAAGTTTGCCCAAAGCAGACATCTGACGAAATGTCTTCCAATCGTGATTCAAGCCTTACTAACACGCCGGTGCAAAGCAAGCTAGTATCTTCCTTCCAGCAGCACACAAAGAAAGCACTTAAGCAGGTAAGTTTATATTGACTGATAATCAATTGGCTTCCCTTCAGCATGTATGTCAGTCTTATACAAATAAGATCTCAGCAGAATTTCAAGATGCTTTTGAGGACTTTTAGTGCTTTGTTTAGTGGTGTATTGCTGGGGTTTTTTCTTCTCTTTTTTTTTTTCCCCCCCTGATGATGCAGTCCTGCCGTTTGTTGTGAGTTGAGTGTTTTTTTCAAGTTCTTTTCAAGCAAGCAGAACTGTTTATATTATCACATCCCTGCTTTTCCTGTGTTAGCATTTGTTCTGGAAATTTTATGTGAGGCTTAAAATAAAAGTATTTTGAAGGAAGTTCTGCAGATAGGTGAACTTGCTGTTCACTTTTTCTTTATGGTCTGTAAAGTAATTTTTCTTTCATACTATGTTTGACACTACAGCATGTAAAAGTGGGATAGTTTGGGGGTTTTGAATAACTTACAATTTGAATGATTTAGGTTGCATGCTAAGTAGTACAGCTTGGCAGAAGTAGCTGATCATTGAAAGTCCAGTAATAACTGAAGGCACAACAATGTGAAAATTATATTCCAGTGTTGCCAAATTAGATTATTTTACAGCCAGGCAAATGAAAAACTAAAAAATTATAATTCCAGAGGAACTATCATTATCTCCTCTCGGTTTTGACTATGTAGGTATTGTTTTAGTTTTACAAAGACTATAAAAAATGAAAAACAACTTTTCTAAAGTGTTAACATAGTGAGATTATGTTTTAATTTTTCTCATAACTGCTCTCCTATGTATGCTTAACAGTGATCTAGTATTTCATGGTGTAGTTTATGGCTGAGTTGTTGATTTAGGCTCTAAGCTAAGCAGAACCTGTCCACATGTCCTCAAAACACTTAAGTATTTGTACTTAGCTTTTCATGTGGTTTGAGTTTTAATGCGCTAAAATTAATAGACCTTTATCATTCATGTAAAGTTACCTGTCCTTACAGGCTTTGGGGACTGGAAAGGATTGTTAGATTGTGGTCTCACATCTGCTCGGTCAGGAAAATTGAGCAGCGGGCACCTAGCAGCTCACTAACTCTGTGGATAGTTGTGAAAAAGAAACACTTTTTGGAAACTCCTCTGTACAGATCTTTTGTGATATGTGAACTTCCTTAGCAGTGGATAGAGTGGGCAAAGGGAAAGGAAGGGAAAGAAAAAGAACATAGCCGCAAATGGTTGAACTTGTGTAACTGCTTAAACTCTATAATTTGTCACTTAGCAGATGTATCGCATTGAGAATAATCTTTAAAAGAGCAAATTAATCACACTAGCTTAATTAATATAAAAAGTCATAACACTGATGGAAATCTTTGAAAATATTCCCTGAGGCAGTATGGTTAGAGGAGCATCACAAAGTTAAGTTATCAATAAAAAAATTTGGTTTTAATTAGGTTGATGGTAATTAGTTCCTGAACTTCAGAGTACGAGAGTACTATTACAGGTATCGGTAAAAGGTTTTCTCCATGTACAGTATTCAACAAATGGACATTTGTATTGTGGCATAGTATAGGATTTTTTGCTTTCTTTTTTTGTAAAGTTTCAGGTGTTGGCTACTGCCATATACGTGCTGCAGATTTGATTTAATTTTGAAGGAGAGACAAACTTTGACAGTGATTTTATTTATAAAATTGCCGTTGGAAATCTGTTCTTTCACTTTCCAATCTTTCTGTTGCTTTTGTGGATACTTAATACCTGAAACTTGTACAGAGAAGAACCTGTAGTACCTTTGAATACACAAGAAACTTCAGATAATTACACGCAATGCTCCTCCAACCAACATTAACTTACTGGTTCCATGTTAAAGCAACTGAAGAAGAGCCACCAGCACACTCTCAGCAAGTGCTTATACTATAAGAACATATATATACTGTATATATGTGGTAATGAGATCTTTCCTAGTTACTGCTTTGTTCTTATTAGTAAACAGTCTTCACAGAATGAAAACTTGCAAGATAGTCTTCCAACTCAATTTATTTAAAACAGTGATATCTTAACATTAACGTGATCTTGTGTGTATTTGTTTTGTAATCCATTAAAGTGAGAGGCACGTTGATAACATGCAGTACTGCTTGAAGATCTGAGCTAGAATGAGATTTTCTCCACTTTTTATGTACTTACTAACCCCTCTAGTCATGTAATTCTCTTTAAAGTATTATATGCTGGATTTACATATGATCTGATTTTTAATGAGTTCTAGAGATATATTCTTGGGTTTAGATTGCAAATAGCAATCTCGCATTTCCTTGTAACAGCCTGCATTGTAGGATGTTCTCATGAATCAAATTAGTCAGAACACTGCATTTCTTGAGCTATGCTAGGAGCTTGGAGGAAAGGGCATTTTCTGAGTCCTGGCTCTTGATTTCTCTCAGGTAGCAGAGGATCTGGGGTACTTTGCAGGGGGTAAGGAGGTTTGCAGTTGCAGTAGCCTTTCACAAGGTCTGTGTCATTTTTCAGACCTTATCTCCTCACCTTTCAAAGACTGGGCTGCCATTTCAGTCTGGAAACTTTCTAGCTTCACTGCCTTCTATGCTGTCCTTGTTGAGAGAAAGATTTCGAGTGTTTTACCACTGAGTGCATTTCATGGTTTATTGGGGGTTTTTTTGAGGGAGTTTCAGTTTTGCTCTTGTATACTGTCTGAGTGTAATGTCCAGCAATATAGTTCCCGTTTGTGAGAGTTTAGATAAAAGAGACTACGGTGCAGAACTGCCTTTTATGCTTGGCTTTCTGATGGCAGATTTTACAGATTTCTGTTTCCCTTTTGCTGTTGGGATTGCTTGGGAATGTGTGCCCAGCTGTTGCTGATTTAGTACCTTTGTAAAGAAGGTTTATGGCATGTTGTCACACAGTGATTTCCTGATCAGTACTGATCAGTTCCGTACTGATGTACCTCATTTTCACACTCGAGAGTTTTGGCATGCAGACCCATGTAAGGACCTCTTCCTGGGAAAGTGCTGAACTACGTCTGCATCTGCCAGCAGTGGCACATGGTCACACTACTGTGTGAATTATTCTTGCTCTGGACAAGGCTAACCCAAGTATGGACATCAAGTCATGGCGTAGTATCTACTATGTTCCTCTCTGGTCCTGTTTCTGTTCCGTTGGCTTGAGGTGATACATTTTTTGGAAATCTTCGCTATGTACAGATTGGGCTGTATCTATCAAGATGTTCTTGGAACATTTCTCAGAAGAAACGATCATACCTGCAAACTGGCCTCACGTAGGTGTAACACTGAGCGTGTGTGAATACCCAGGACGTTGAGGTGGTGTTAGTGTCTGTTGGACTCTGATAGCCAAGTATAAGAGCACCTTGTCCATCAGTACCAGGTGTTTCCTGGGGCAGTACCAAGAGAGGATAAAGAACTTGAAGATGCACTGTAACAATATCTGGGATGATAGTAGACCTCCCAGACATGGAAGAAAATCCTGCCTCACTTTTGGCACTTTGGAATCGGCACCAAGAATGGTACCCATAATTTTTTTCTTGGGAGAAGAGAAGGATACTCCATTCAGACTCAGGATCTGAATACAGACCAGGACATGTCTGAGACTGTGCTGGGCATCCAGATCTCTTTGTAGAGACAGAAACTCCAGAAACAGCAGCCAAGTGGGTTTGGGAGGAGAGAAGCTCAGGAAATAAGGGAATCTACACAAGGTATGTTACTGCCGTGGTTTGTTTTTCTTAACTTTGGGCTTTGTCTGCATGCTTGGTGACTGGGTTCATATATGTGCCACTATGTTATTCGTAAGGTGGATAGATTCAATATTTTGTGGAGAAGGAAGGCACCCATCCATATGGTTTGTTCTTACAGTAATAGTGACAACTCCACACTCCTTCTTTTCCAGTGGATGCTGTCAGGCCCCAAGCAGT
Source organism: Apaloderma vittatum (assembly GCF_000703405.1). Lineage (NCBI taxonomy): Eukaryota > Metazoa > Chordata > Aves > Trogoniformes > Trogonidae > Apaloderma > Apaloderma vittatum. The sequence continues at coordinate 64,424 of NW_009737722.1, read as the reverse complement.
AAGAGAGCTATGGGGAAGTTACAGTTTGGCTCATGTGTTGCTTCTGGATTACAGGATGTTAGACCTGTACAGCTCCAAATAACATTTCAGACTGACTTCTCTGGCACAACTGTGATGATTATTAGAAACCAACCTATGACCTGAAGCAACAAGAGACTAATTTTCAGAGCAGAATGGTGAACAGTGTAATTTAGCTCTATTTTACCCAAATTCACCAGATTAGTTTGTCAACATTTCTTTGTGTGTTTGTTTTTAAGGACACAGGTGTCCAAGTGCCTAGATTGGCACTGAAGGTAGAATCCTGATCTCCTTTGATGCTGGTGTGGATTTGCTTTCCTGTCTTCAGCTCAGGCACACTGCTTATCTTGCTTTGAGAGAAGAACAAGAGCAAACTCACCAGTCTGGCTCCCTCCACAGTCATTCTGTTTGGACTTCTTTTCTGACTACAGCCAGCTGAAGGTTTTCTTCCAGCATTTTGCTGTCCATAGAAAGCAGCCCAGTATGAGTCTGTCTATGGTGTCTATCCTTTGACTCATTTCAGCAACTACTCACTCACGTGTTCTCATATAAGCCTGATATATTTGCCTTCCCTCCTTCCCCTTCCTCATCCCCAAAGAAACAAAGGTGACAGAGGAGATCATTATGATTATGCCCTTATCACTTAGAATTCGAGCACAGGGTGTCTTTCTGAAAGGCTCTGAAAATCGGTTGTGAAACGAGAGGTATTTTTTCTACTCAGTTCCTCAATATAGGGAGTTTGCTGCAGTTTCTTTGTGTCTCCATTAACCATTTTCCTATGTTTAAATTTCAGATGCTACAAATTTACCGTGGCCACAGTTGGAGAATTCTGGCTCCCTAGCTGAAGCGTTTGATCAGATGTCTGGCAACACAAGTGATGATTCTTGACAAATTTTCCTGTCAACAAGTGGAAAACAAGGAAAATATGGTGCTTTTTGACTTCTAGAGAGACATGGGAAGGGACAGTGGAATTTACAGATTACATTCAGGAAAATGGAAATTCGAAGATGATACACTAAACTGATTTTTCTGATTGCCAAGACAAATCTAGGGAAGAGGACAGAGAAACTATGGCAGGGAGACTGCATAATGGGGAAAAGAAGCTGGAAGAGCAGGAGCTCTTCAGGGAGTACATGCATTGCCCGAAGGCAGGCTGCACGGTATGTCCCTCTAAGGTCCCTATGCTTGGGCAGCACGTACCAGCTGCTCAACACAGTGCTTTGGTAAGATGCAAGACAATGTTTATGAGACTTTCTTCTGGGTCATCCCCATGGTCCTCAGCCCTATCTGTGATGGAGAGAAAGGGACAGGAATCCACACAATCCCTGTATTCTTTTTGTACCACATTTGAAAAGCTAGCTCCCAGTTCCTGGAGTATTCTGCTTGTTTGTTTTTCCTCTGGGGGGTTGTTTGCATAGCATGATTTTTCAGCATCCCTGCATGTTTTCTGTTTTAATAAGTGTATCTTCCAGAATTTCTTTCTCAGAGAAATAACTAAGAAAGATTTTAAAGCGACTTTAGAACAGTACTGAATTGAAGTGTAGTTTCCCCTCTACTTCACTGTAGGACAATGTCCCTCACTTAAAATACTTCCTGACCAAATCTACCACTGCTATGTAGTAGAATCTCCTTTCCAAAAACAGGTCGAAAGTGCTGTCTCTGTTCTGTTCTGTAGATGCAGTTGCTTGTCCCAAGTCTCGGACAATCAAGCTGATGACAGTGGCCTAGTTCTAAGCATTACACTTGCCTGGTAATGTTTTTCTGTAAGCAACTTGGAGAACTATTAAGATGAATTGGTCATCACTACTGTATTAGTGACAAATATCTGGACATGAGAGTCCCAGTCAAGCTTTTCCAGTGATGTTACATGATTTTTACCTACAGTGGCAGTGGGTGTCTAAGTGAATATCTCGTCTGGGTCATATGAAAAAAGCTGCTTGTGTTTTGAATAGTTTATAACATGGAAGTATACCCAGGTGAAAATTAATCATGTGGTGATTTTGAAGTGTATCCTAGAAATGGCTGGCCTTTTCAGTTAAAGACAGAAGTTGGAACAGCTCACAACTCTTCAGAGCTCTAGGAAGCCTCGTACAAAATGCTGATAATCAGTTATCTACAAATGCTGTTCCAGGAGCTGTTGGGTAGGTCAGCAGAAGGCAGTGTGCTCGAGGTGTGTGGGCACATGGTGGAACCCAGGCTGAAGCAGGATGTCTGGCAGAAAGGCATTACACTCTGACTGTTTACATTGGTGCACCAGTATTTCTCTGAGAGGTAAAATGACAAGATTTTTCTGTCCAGAGAATGGTAGACTAGACCTGAAGCCCTCACTGTATGCTTCGGATCCTGTGCAGAGTGTGTTTACAAATTTGACCTAATGGAAAGCATTGATTACTGTTTTAAGATTTTGTATTGACATTGATATCTTCAGTTTGTCTTTAAACTGCTTTCTACAAACTGTTTCCTTATCTATGTAAGCCTTTTTGTGCCGAGAAACAGATTTCCTTGTAAAGCATCTTTCAGTTGGCAGATATTATTAGTTTAATACTATAAAAACTATTTTAAAATACCCAGCACTTCTTTGGGGGAAAAAAGTGTCACTGAGTCAATGTGTATGCCATCATCATTCCCATTCATATGCAAGTCAGAACAAATGTTGAACACATCATGTAGGTTTTTGTCCTTCTCTTGTTTCTTTGTCTGGGAAAGCAAGAACAGTGTTTACTTTGCAGTCTGTAGCAAACTGTGCTGATCTATAGCAACTGTAGCTGTGAATGCATTATTGTAATCCTACAGAAGGTAGTGCTGGCTTGCAGGTGTACAGACACGCACATAAACACACACCGCTCTCTGTCTTTTCACCATGAATGTCCAAGCACTTTAGTTCAATGTTGGTTAGTATACAGATAACTGTTAAGTTGTTAGTATATGCTATAGTTGTACGGAAAGACCCTGACCACAACTGGGACCTAAAGGATAACTACGCAGCAAGAAATTATTTCCATTTCAAATACTGATTTAAGTGTTGCAAGGTAGGGGGATGGCATGGGACAAGAACAGGCACTTATTTGAGAAGTTATTAACAGAGTTTGAAAACAAACCCTAGGTCTCCAAACTTCTAGCCTGGTGTTCTCCTGCTCTTCATCTCCAAGTGACTGGCTGTGTACGCTTGGCACCACGACTGTTATGTTTGGCGTACAAGTCAGGTTGGAAGTAAATTAATTTACTTTGTACTTTGTAGCTGTTCCCATAAGACATCTCTATTACTGGTTTAGTCTTACATTTGCGTGCTTATAACTGAATACTTGTAACATATATTTATTATGAGAAGTAGCGGTATCCTGAAAGTAATAATAGTGTGTTTATTCTTCATTATTTGTGGTGCTTACTGTTTTATTTAATTGCTCTGTGTATCTATGAAACAGGTTGCCACTGAGAAATCTTAATTTGGTAGAGACATAGGAATTTAAGGCTGTCTTAATTTTACTGACAAAACAAGGGTGAAAGAGAGTTCAAAGACTGAATTTCATGGTGATACTAAGTGAATCAGTGTTCTACTATAAATCTGTTTCATCTTTGCCAATTTGGGATCCATGACCATGATGTAGAGTAGATATTCTCAGTGTATCACAGCTTGTATTTTTCACATGGGAAAATGGAAGTATTCCATAGCCTTACATTTCCGATCTGTAATGTGTGAAATTTCAAAGGTTATGTTTCATGCTAGGAGTTTCAGAATGTAGACTTGACATTTATGGAACAAATAGAAATCTGGGACGATGTTGCTTAATGCAGCCAAGTGTTACCTTTCTTTGTTGTTAATAACTTAATTTTTAATATTCTCAGTATGTCATGCATATAAGTTCAAAAGAAAGTGGTTTCTGCATTAATGGTTTATCTGTATGCTACATTTTTTTCATTCTGAGTTGAAAAGATGTGGGAAAGGAAAAAAATTTAAAAGTATCCTGAGCAGCAGTAAAATAAGAGCATAGAGCTTGACATTTTGCTTCTGATACTCTTTTGGGGATGTCTTTTTCCCCTCTCTCCAGTTACCTTTTTGTTTATTTTGTCTGCTTTCATTCTTACTTCAAAGACAACTTTATTGTTTTTTACTGAGAGAGTCAACCGTTTTGTCACGTGGCTGAAGTATTTTCCTGTGTTAAGATCAACTAAATATGAAACGATTATTTGTAAGAACACATAATGGCATTCACGAAGCCTCCGACACATTGCTATACTCCAGCAGGAGCGTCAACTCTCAAAAAAAGAGAAGAGACTTGGTTGTCACCTCTGATTAATTGCATGATGTTTTTCTTTTGCCATCTATCTTCAGAGTTTGAGGTTCTTTAATGGTTGTCTTTTTATGTTATTTTGAGTTCTTTTGATGAAAATGGTTTGATAGGTTACTTAAAGATTTTGGCAATAAAAATATTTGCATTACACAAATTAATTATGCCAAACCCCATATAATGACCATGGCAGTGTTATTCAACAGATGGTCACAGGTTCATTTTTGTGAATGGGAATATTGGGAATTCTCCATATTCATTATGTGCGAGAGACTCACAGATGTCCTTTGTCAATCTGCTTGTGAAAGGCTGGATGTAAGTACTATATTTTGGTGGTGATTCTGAGAAAGCTTTCAAAGTTTAACTTGTATACCATGTGAACTTTAATTTTCTTTCTCTCCTTTTTTATTTTTGTACTGTACAGATAGGATGGTAGTAATGTTTTACAAAATACTTCAAGAGTGATCAGTTCTAGGAATTCACAGTTTCCTGCTTTTTTAACTCGGGCATTTAGCACAAAGTGACTGAATACATTTGAAATGTAAACATAGAGTCTCATTAAAAAAATATATGCTTTATGTAAGCTCTCATGCGCTATATGTATTTCTGTCTTACTTTCCATAGTAAAAATGACACTTCATCATTTGGTAGAATCATCAGCTCCTTCCTGCAGATCTGTAGGAAGCCCAGCTAGGAGGCTATATATCTCTAAATAGGGATGAGATGCAAAAGGCTGTATTGGTAAAAGATGCCAGTGTAGTTTGTGTTAGTTAGTGTTTCTGTATGTGCAGTGAAATCTCAAACCATTTTTCATTGGAATAAGTTACAAATTTCTCATTTTCTTCAGTGCCAGTTACAAATTTGACTCATCTACTTTGTGTTTGTTCCCTTCATCAGAAGAGCCAAAACTAGAGATTTATTTGATCATGGCGACTGGAAGAGCACTAAATTAGCTTGGTGTGCTAAAAGCTCAATATAGCAAAATGTGGGGTGTATGTTTGGCTTTGAGTAATCCCATTGACTTCCCAGCTAAGCAGAATTAATCTTGGGATACAAGAATCTTGCTTTATCCTGCAGTATTCTTGTATCCTAAAATTAATATCCCTCAGGCTAAGTGCAGAGAAGTTACATATTTGTCCTCAGCAAAGACTGCACAGTGTGTCCTTGTTTTGTGCTTAACTCCTTCTGGTGGTTGACTTTACTAGTAACTGCTTATCAATTGGCAGTTTCTCCCTCTGCTGGGTTGCTGCTAGTATTGTCTTGTATAGAGATGTCTATCCAAAATTTCAGACCTTGCAGATTTAAATTCAAAGGAAAATTTAACACAAAATTATTGTGTTTAGCTGGGAATAATACGTCCCTCTCAACAGCAAAATCTCAGCCATCTCTTTACCCTGAAAATCAAATGTTATTTATTTGGTATTTTCGTACTCTCCTCCGCTCCCTTAAATCTTTTCTTCGACAAATGAAAAGATAGAGAGGCATAGGGAAGATTATTCATCCTTTCTCTGGGCACAGCATAGTTCATTGGCACTTTCTGTTGAAACTATGACTTAGATTTCGATGTTTACATGGTTTTAATTTTTTTTACATTCTACAACCTGTCTTTCAGGTGTCCATCCGCATGTGTGTAGCTTTACTGTCAGCTTGAGTCATCCCGTACAGACTGATTTCCAAACTTAATTATGGGCCCTCCGTGGTGATCAGTTCCTTGTGCTGTGAAATTGGAGGAGATGGGGGAGGGACAGACAGTGAACAAGGCATGTTAGGGAAAAGAAACCCTGAAAAGCAAATGTGTGTCAAAGGAAAATGGTGTCTTGAAGGTTTGTGCTTGATCGTGACGTGTTGAGGTGCCTAGTCTCTAGCTCAGAAGTGGGCTGTGCTCAAAGTAAATGGTTCTGGCAGCAACTTCTGCCTGCTTCCAACTGTGTTCCCCCCTCCTGTGGCTCTGAGTCTCTGGGGGGTGCTGAGAGGAGCTGTTCAGTCTTGTGTTTGTGCTCCATGAGCATGGGATGGCCTGTGTTTCTTGGAAGTGCCAGGCCAGTTGCATAAATGTGTTCTTAAGGTCCATAAGTGTCCCTTCTGTAACATAACAAAGGTAAGTGGCGTGCCTGGCAAAGACTGGGTACCACTGCCCGTGCTCCAGCAGCACGTGTGTCACCTGAGTTGTACAAATGCTGCCCGTCATTGGTTGGGAATACACTGCTTTACTTCTTCTCGTTTATGGACATTCATTCTAAAGCATTGCAAATCCACTCAGAGGCTTTACGAAGAATCTACCTTTGTGACAGAGGCTGTATGAATCATAAAAATTATATTTCCTTATGGATGCTGGCAACAAGGTCCTTGGTAGAGCTGGAAATTGTCTTGAAGGGCAAGGAGGAGGCTAGAGCAGAACATGGAGCATAGTTGGGCTCTTATTTGTTTGTCTAAGGAGGATGATACAAGGGCAGCTAGTTCTTCTGTCTGCTCTTCATCAGGCAAATCAGGCTGTGGGGCACAACAATATAAAGTTGGGCTTGTGGTTATATTGGTGTGCTGTTAGCACAGAAGTCAGCTGTCTTTTCAGTTGATGTTTAGTTACCGTCTCAGTTGTTTTACTTATTAAATAAAGATCAAGCTAAGTGTCTATTAGCTTGGCAGGACTGTGCACTGAGAATAATTTTTGGAATTTGGGCAAATTTTTGAGAAATGTTAACATTTCAGAATTTTCTGTCCACAAGTCTGGCTGTGCTCACTCAATACCAGTATCAATTTTCTGTCTCAAAAATGTGTGAGTTATAGGCTGTTCTTCATGGCTTTCTGCTTGCTTCCTCAGTTCAGTGCAGATCTGACCAGCTTCCTCTCTTTGTTTGATTTCAAGTGTTCTGATTTGCTTTTTATTGCACAGTGCTTATGTGTCTTTTAAGAAGTGTACTGTAAAAGAGGTTAATCAATGAAATAGCTTTTGTGTGGCTTGCTGTATTTTATGTTGTATAGTGTGTTATTTAGAGTGATATTGATTTTTTTTCAGAGGGTTTTTTTATTATTTAGCTGTGTGAACATTTTGGAAAGGTTTTACAGATTAATTGAAGCTGCAGACTTAAAGCTTATAAGGTATCAGTCATTCATGCCCATAAACCCACAGGGATCATTCATATCATATATGTTCCTTGTTGATACAGTATTACTTTAATAAATCCCCCCCAGATGATAACACAAATGGCAATTATAAAAAGAGAGTGTACAGTAAGACTGGAGAAAAATAGACATGAGGACAAGAGAGATCTGTACTAAGCTCAGCCTGTTCTGATTAATTTCAGAATTTTAATGCTTACAAATTTTTTAATTGGCAAGTATTCATATATATTTATATGTTTTAAGATCTTTTGAATCAGATTTAATTTTCCATATAAAACAGTCTGACATATATTTACTATTTTTAATCTTTAAATATTTTGTATTACATTATCAACTCTGTATTCAATCCATTTATGAAGCACAAAGGACTCCCATTTGTAGAGATTTTTCTTGTATCATTTTCCCCCGGATTTGCCAGAACACCGTCATGTTCGTGTTCTGAAGGTTAATGCCCAAAGTCAAGCAGACAGAAGCCAAGTGCTGCAAGGTTTCCGAGATTAGGACTGATTCCCTTCACAAAAATAAATGATTCCTGCCATGTTCAGTGATTTTGTGCAGCACTACTCACGGCTGAGCGAGTGCATCAATACTGTAGTCCTTACATGCTGTACATACTGATGACACTCTGTGTTAACTTGATTGACTGAGCAGTATAGTGGAGAGGATGCACCTGCGAGAGATGTGCAGACATATATATTTTTATTCTGGGTTCGAAACATTTATTTTACATTTTTTTCCCTAGGAAGTCTTAGCTTCACGTTCCTTGGGTTATCATGTTGTGCTGTTAAGGTAGAGCAAACAGTTACGTGCTTCTTTTTGTCAAAACTGCACTGGAAAATGATCTAAGGCGCGTCTTCTGTATCTCTATAACCAAAAGCCTGATTCTGTATTTTAAAGGAAAATGACATAAAGGGGACGAGTGTGAAGTCTGGCAAGTCAGTAGCTATGTAAATTATGCTTATTTTAAGAGATTCAGTTTAATGGTAGAGAAACGTCTCGTGTAATTAATTTATAAGCATTATTTTTTGTTACATTTTTATGTTTTGTTATCGTTTTTGTAGGCTTTAAGACAACAGCAGAAAAGAAGAAATGGAGTCTCAATGATGGTAAACAAGACTGTTCCTCGTGTTGTTTTGACACCATTAAAGGTGTCTGACGAGCAGTCGGATTCACCTTCAGGTAAATAGCTAAAGGACCATTTGCTTGAGCAGCTGTAGTCACAGAGCCTTGCTCTTCATCAGCTGTGTAGCATACAGGATTTAGGACTGCTGAAATAATATTTCCACTTGGTGGCTTTTTTTAAAGTCTTTATTCCTTTATCATATCTGATGTCTCAAGGATAGAGATTTTTCTTAAATAAAGAACCAAAGGCGGACAGTAAAATGACAATTGGTAACAGCAGCAGCTTTAATGGAATGCAAAGTAACGTTTTGTTTGGCTCTGGAACTCTGCTGGAGGACCACATGCTGGGATTCAGTGCCATGAAAAGGGGAGGGGGAAGGAATGGCAAGCTTCTCTGTGAATGTGAATTTGTGTCTCGTTCTGCAGCGCGGGACTCGAATCCTTTTGTTAGCTTTTCTTCTTCTGGTATCGTGCTTATCGCTGCAGCACTACCTTGACCTTTCGTTCTGGTGATTAAGTTGCTTCATTTTAAGACATTTCTATGTCTATGTTTAACACAGATTGACAATTGTATTTCTAGGCATACCTCTCCTATAAATGTTTCTTCACAGAGAAGTAATCTTTTCTCGCCTTTAGATTGCTTTACTGCCCCATAATTTGAGGTTAGAAATTATTTTTAAAGATATCTCTTGGGCATTATAGGAAAATGTTATTTTTATTAGATCAGTGAACATTTTTATTGACTGCAGTGTTCAGGAAACTTTATTTTTCATCACTTAATTGATTTATTGAGCTTTTACTTCCATTTCCTCTGATGATGAGAAATCATATTGTGATCAGGAAGGTATATAATCTTTCAGCAAGTGAATGTTGTGTTTTTTTTAAATTCTCTTTTTGTTTTGCTTACAGTGTAGAGGGTGCTGGGGGGGATTGTTGGTACAAGTGCATCAGTATCATGTTTGGGATCTTTTTATTTTTTCCTAAGGATCCGAATCTAAAAATGGTGAAGCAGATGGTTCTGATAAAGAGATGAAACATGGGCAAAAGTCTCCAACGGGAAAGCAAACAAGCCAGCACTTAAAGAGGTTAAAAAAATCTGGTTTAGGTGAGTATAGTAAAATAAATATCTTACTTTTCATTGTAATACTGATTGTTTTCTAAACTCTCTATTCTCCTTAAAGGTTTTTCTGGTTTGTCTATCCCTTTTCAAACTCAGTACCAGACCCTTTCTCAAAAAGGCATCTTTCTTTCTGGCTACCTGGAAAATCCATGGGCAATTTTTTTCCCCCAGAATGCGTTTCTGTAGTTCCTTTTCAAAGTTTGACACACCGAAGCAACTGCAGACAGAGAGATTATTTAGCAATTGGCTTCTGATTGCTGCATTGTGATTTTTGGGGGGATGAGGGTGAGGTATAGTGAATATTCTTTCTTCCTGGTAAATTTGTAAATTTGTGTGTTTATTCCCAAGGATAATACATATTTGCTTACATACCTGCCCTATTAGAACTTAACACTCTTCTCTTCATTTGCATTATTTCGTGTCCTACATAAAAGTTTGGCTTATCATTTTTGATTGATTCTTTGTTTGGTTGATTTATTTCTTCAGTTGGATCCATAATTATTCTGAAGCTACATCTATTAAGGTGGTAGATAGGGTTTCTGGGTTTATTTTCTGTGGTTTTTAGCAAGATTCATGGATGGTGATCTGTAATTAATGAAAAATTTTCTCTGAAGAGATGCTAAGAGTAAATTCTCAGTAGCTCCATTTGATTTTCCTGCACTGCATGAAATATAATTGGAAATGTTCCCTAAGGAGCAGAAAATATAGTGTTCACTAAGACTCTTGTCTCGACTAAAGTAAAGCAGAATAATTACATAACCGGTTCTTTATCTTTACAAAGGACTTCTTGCATTCAGCATGCTGCTGAATCATTTAGAGAAGTTTCGCAATGTAGCCATATTGGAAAAGTTAGCAAACAAGCTTTTCGTATTGGCTAGATAATCCTAAAAAATATTTAATGCCCGTCTTTGTGGTGATGAGATTGTTCTTCTTTATTAATGATCCAGCCTAGCCCTATTTTTATGTATAATGATTTTGTAAAACAGCTTGAAGGGTTGTTAAACATGCTATTGCGAGTTCCCGACACTGTTTACTCTGAGTCTTATTGTATCACAGCCTCCCATGAAAGAGTACTTTGGTTTCATATATTGCCTTTCTGCAGATTATTCATCAGTCTCAGATGGATAGCTAGTTGTCTGTGTTGATCAAGTGGCATTATTCAAAACTAGAACTACTCCTTCAGTAGTACAACTTTTGCTATGCAAAGTTACATTCAATTTTACATTTTCTTCTCATTTTCTCTACATTTAAGACTGAGATACATAATTCGATGTATACATTCCTGCCCATCCCCAGATGTTTCATTAGCTGTTGTTGACCAATGATACTGAATGTAGAATGAATTAATTAGATTTTTGTGGATTTCAGAAAATGTCCTCTGGGCTTTTGGGAATTTTTGAAATGCAGAGAACTTTGTATATGGTTTAAGAGTTTCTGTTCTTGTACCTGCTGATCCTTATGACATAATATTTCATGGGATGCTATATAGGACAGTTGTTGAGCATCTTTGAGAATGGGTCCAGTGTCATATGTAGTGGATGATTCAGTTACAGACATTGCATGATTGTCTGAAACTCTGCTGACCTGCCCAATATTCAATGCATGCTGTGTTTGGCAGACTTTCAGAGCTCCCATTAAATACAGTGACTTTTTCCCCTTGTAGTTAATGGTTTCTGCCAACTATGTGATTTCTATCCTTTTCCTATCTGGATTTTTATACTTTGATATAGAACCATGGAGCTTCCATCCTTTTCATAGCTAATTCTCCCTGCTGGAAACTAATCTCTTCTTTTCTGAGGCTGTAAGCTTGAGTTTCTCTCTCATCTTCCAGATTCTATTTCTGATCTGGGCAGTGGTCCACCGAGACTCTGCGAGCAGCTATATAAGGATTCAAAATGTCTTTCTCTGTGGAAAACAATATAAAAAACATTGGCATATGTTTTGTCATAAACTCCTCTCAGAAGTACAGTTAGCTATAGAGTAGTGCCATACTCTTGTTGTATGCCACAGAACTGCTACTTTCCATGCTACTCCCTAATACTTTGCTAAAAACTAATTACAAACTTGAGACCTTCAGTAAAGGTCCTAAATTAGCCATAGGAAGGGTATAGGAGACAGAATTTGTTTTTCTTCTGAACAGATTTTGGTTTTTTAAGTTACAGCTGTGCTGGGCATCCACAGTGAGCTACTGGCCTATCATCCTGGGAATAATATACGTATTTCTTCCATCAGCTGGTAAAACCTCCATAGCAGCCCGTAAGCAGTAACAGGTCAAATAAATTGGAAAATATGTGACCTAGGCAGACCTAGGAAGAATTAGATTTGACTTTCTGATACTGTCTTGGGCTTTTTGCGCTATTGAAATATCTACCACTGAAGGATGTTGCTGACTTTGCAGTCATAATTATTCTTTTAGTTTGGATCATGCCTATGTATAGGTCTTTCCTTAGGATATGAAGCATTAGCTAGGGAAAATGTTATTCCAGTTTGGAGTCTTTAGAAGATAGAGGTGTGTAATCTGTATTGATTAAAGAATTGAGCATACATATAGACATTTTAATCAAATACATCACACTTCTTGTGTTACGCTCGAGACTGTGTTCTTTTTGCATTTATGTTTAGTGGGTGGAACAGAGGGTGAGGACAGTTTATTGTGATGCATTCATGAAAATGAGCACTTCTCACATACAATTGTCCTTTACAACAGGGCATTAATTTGTTTGTAATGGAGGCTTTGCTGTAGTGAAATACGGTCTGTTGGAAATACATGTTGGAAAAGGTTATCTTGTGCTGAGTGCAAACTAATCCTTGTCTCATTCAGTTAGCATTGTCTGCTGAAAAGTAAAAGGAAATTGCAAGAATGTATGTGGGAGGCAGTGGTTGAAAGGGAGCTTTTAGAATTTAAAAATCTGCTGCATTTTCTTTCGTTTGTACATTTTTTGGGTGGTGTAATAGCCTTTCAGGGGAGACTGTTATCGGCCTTCCAAGAAATCTGAAGCATAATCGCATTATTTTTATTAGTGTTACTGTTAACTAGTTTGTAGCATTTGAGAAGTCCCTAATAATGAGTATCCCCAAATTCCCCCATTTGTAAGATATATTTCTTATTCTTAATGTGTCAGTTGTAACTCTTGCTGAGAAGTCCTAAATGAATGCCAAATGCCGTCATTGCTCATAGCAGTGGAATATTCTTTTCATTTGCTTTTTTAGAGATTCTGCTGGAGTTTCTGTATGATTTAGTTTATATATGATTTGTGCCTCTTTTTTAGCATCTTTAAAATATTTTAAAGTACAACAGACCAAAACCTGGGGGAGTTTCCTGGGAGCGGGTAGAAGCTTTTAGTTTTTCCAGCCACCAGGACTCCCCACTTCTTCTGTTTGTGTATTCAGCATCATAACATGTTAAGAATGAGAGTAAAAAAGGATTGTAGCAATAGGTATATACCCTGAAGCAGGTAGCAGCAATTGCTCTTTAGGAAGCTTTAAAAAGTATCTTTTAAATACTATCCTAGAAATGATAACAAAATGAGACCAGATGGGACCCCCAGTGGTCATCTGATGTGTTCATCAGCCATAGGGCAAAATCAGTTATACACTTGTCGTTCCTGACAGGTATTAGTCTAACATATCAAAGTTTTCCACTGATGGAGACTGTAATGCCTCCCTATGGATCTAATCCAGTGTCTCCTTATTCTTGGTGGTTGAAAGCTCTCTTTTCTCAGTATCTTAACTGAAATATTTTTTAGCGTTCAAGCTTGTTACTTCGCTATCCACGGTGGACTGTAAGAAGACATTGTTCTTTACACCTGTGCATCAGCCATTTATGTATTTCACCTTCCCTCTGCTGAGTCTTTATCTTACACATTCCTGGGTTTGTATTTTTCCTCATAGATCCTGTTTTCTAAACCTCTCATTAATTCCTGCTTCTGGCTTCTGTGTGTTGACCACTTTTTCTTACAAAAAATCTGAAAAAATACACATTTTCAGATACTAATTTAACACATTAAATGTTCTAATCTCTGCGATCACTGTCTATTCACACGGGTAGTTTTTAGCAGGTGCTGTGGGACAAGTTACATAGGCCATAGCTCACTGCAGATGCGCAGCACAGCTAAAGAGCATCTCTCTGCAATGACTGAATTGTATCATCCTCGTTAAGCCGCCTTTTGGTTCGAAATACTTGCTTCTAATTATATTGATAACATGACAGGAAAATTTTCTGCTGCTGCTGAATTGAGTCCATCTCTTGAGCTAAAGGTAAGAATATGTCAGCTGGGATGTTGACTGGAACACAGATCCTGTAAGAGCTCAGGAGTCAAATACAGGGAATATAAAAAAAGCTGCTAAGACACCTAGAAAAGGCTATTTTATCCTTCTCAGAGTACTGTTTCTCTGGAGCTTACTGTATTATACAATAAAAGCTAAAAACTTAAAAAGAAGAACTGTTCTTTCTCTATTCCTTTATTTGTGTTTAAAGTTATTTCTGTTTATTTACTCCAGGACATTTGAAATGGACCAAAGCTGAGGATATTGACATAGAAACACCAGGATCTATTCTAGTGAACACTAACCTGAGGGCTTTAATAAATAAACACACCTTTGCTTCTTTACCTCAGCATTTTCAACAGTACCTCCTGCTTTTGCTTCCAGAAGTAGACAGGCAGGTGAGTAGCATCATGCAATATTTATTTCTTTAACGGGTATTTTTTACAGTGTGTTGGCATAGACTGATTCGATTGACTAAGTATTGTTCCAAGAAAGAGTACAAAGAAAATTTCCATACTTTCTTGGGTAAAACTGTGAGATGTAGAATGATGGTGAAGTTTATCTAAGCGTCAGCCAGCTCCTGCTTCCTTTCTTTCTGAAAACTGTGCAGCTCCTTGATTTGTCTAAATGGCAGCTGGCCAGCAGATGTTCCGAACTTGCCAAACCTCTTATTTAGCCTTTCTGCCTGTGGTATTGAAGATAAAGAAAGTCTTGAAGATGAGAAGTCTATCATTGTGATCTTCCTGGACAATGTCCAGGTCAATATCAATTCTGTTAATTTCTTCTCACCTTGTACACATCCCTCTGTATGCATCTGCTCAGCTCCAGTGCACTGAATCCATACATTCAGACCTTTCGTAGTTCAGAGCTCATGGCTGTAAGCTCATATGGGTTGTTAATCAGTTTTGTTGAGGAGAATGATATGGGGATTAGCAGGGTGGAAATAAAAGCTCCATTTCCTGTGTTGTTTCCTACAATGTTCGGCCCTTCCTGCATTTATTGGTCAGACTGCAGTCTTAGATTGTGGAGCAAAGAACAACCTTTCCAGAAAAAGAAAGATTATTATTAAAAACAGATCCATAGGAGAAACAATATAATAGTATTTATTCTGAAGTCCACACAAGGCAGTGAAACTCAGCATTGACATATTTTAAGAGAACCTTTTTCCCTGCTGTAAAACAGATTTCAGCTTTTTTTCTTTTTCAGTTTTTTTCCCTTTCTAGTTAATTTACCAGAGAGTAAAAAAGATCTACTAGGTAAAATCAAGTCTTCTTTCAAATCATCAGAGATCTCAATGCTCATGAATTATGTTTCAAGTACAAGGGGCTTATTTAGAGGTTTCTTACTTTAAAATTTGCTTTTTAAAATGGAGGCTTTAGATTTGACAAGCTATTTACCTTCTTATCAGGGTTTTTACAGCAGAGTTTTTGGCAAGAAGATCAAGAGAAAATTTATTGAATTTAATAGCTTTCTAGTTAAAAGCAATGCATTGCTTTTTAATTTTTATGTCAGAAAATGTTCGCATAATTCATACATTGCAAGTATTTTTTCAAGGAGCCAACACTACATAAATGTACACTGTTACTTTGCAGGTGAACTAGTTACAAAAAAGCCATTGTCATGAGACATTTACAAGTGTCCTTCTGTCTGTCGCCTTCTCACAGCATTCTGTGGGTTTGTGTAGTGTGCTGTCTTTCAGCATGCATTTGGAAGGCAGGAGTCTCCATCCATCTCTGGAGGACAAATCAATACATCTGGCCTCCAAGTGTAGTAGTGTGAGGATTGTGTTCTGGTGGGAAATGAAATAGCCCCAAATCCCCACTTGGAGGAGGCCTCTTTTCTTGATGTCTGAGAATATGTCCTAAAGAGTCCCAGATATGGACTAGTGAAAGCAATTGAACTGATACTCTTCTCCTTCCTGTGGCAAGTGGAAAATGCCAGGGAAGTGCTCAAGAATCAAC